>NC_053426.1:85218984-85376782 GCF_007990345.1 Gossypium hirsutum
ATGTGACGTTGAACATCTCGAAAAAGTCGGATGTTGTTTCATATGCCACAAACCGACGTTTCAAGTCGTTGTACATTTTCGTGCTCCCGGGTGGATTGACATTCGGCTACAATGGGCTTCGTTCAGAATCATCGGAATGAGTTCCAATTCCTTGGAACACACAAACGACTTCTAAACCTCAAACAACCATCATCATCAATCTGAAACTCCGATTCCTTGTTCGGAACACACTCAGCTCGTTTTACAACCAATTCATCATCGACTTTCTGAGCTTCACGAATTTGATGAGTCAATAATGGTTTGGCTTTTAATTCAGCTACTAACACATTGTCAGGTAGAACAGACAAGTGTACATTCATCGCTCGCAAAGCAAACAGTGATTTCCGGCTTAAGGCGTCCGCAACCACATTAGCCTTTCCCGGGTGGTAATCAATGACAAGCTCGTAATCTTTCAACAACTCAAGCCAATGTCTTTGTCGCAGATTCAAGTCTCGTTGAGTCATCAAATATTTGAGACTTTTGTGATCCGAAAACACATGGCGCTTCTCACCAAACAAATAATGTCGCCATATTTTCAATGCAAACACAATGGCGGCTAGTTCGAGATCATGGGTCGGATAATTTCTCTCGTGTGGCTTCAATTGTCTCGACGCATAGGCCACAACTCGACCTTCTTGCATCAATACGCAACCCAACCTAAGTAGGGATGCGTCACTATAAATGACAAACTCTTTACCCGATTCGGGTTGCACCAAAATTGGAGCTTCAGTCAAATGAGTTTTCAGTTGATCGAAGCTTTTCTGACATTTCTCCGTCCATTCGAACTTAACATCCTTTTGAAGTAGCTTCGTCATTGGTGTGGCTATCATCGAGAAACCTTTGACAAATCGTCGGTAATAACCGGCGAGCCCTAGAAAGCTCCGGACTTCGGTAACATTTCTCGGAGGCTTCCAGTTAAGTATGGCTGAAATTTTGCTCGGGTCAACTCGAATACCCGATGCGGATACACATGACCCAAGAAGCTAACCTCTCTTAACCAGAACTCACACTTACTGAACTTAGCATATAACTGCTTATCCCGCAAAATTTGCAACACTTGCCTCAGATGCTCGGCATGTTCGGTCTCATCTCTTGAATAGACCAAGATGTCATTAATAAACACAACTACGAACCGATCCAAATACGGCCTGAAGATCCGATTCATCAAATCCATAAACACCGCAGGGGCATTAGTGAGCCCAAACGGCATCACTAAGAACTCGTAGTGACCGTACCTCGTTCTGAAAGCAGTTTTGGGTACGTCCGAATCTCGAATCCGCAACTGATAATAACTCGATCTCAAATCTATCTTTGAAAACACCGATGCTCCTTTAATTGATCGAACAGATCATCAATACGCGGTAACGGATACTTATTCTTTATCGTCACTTTATTCAGTTGACGATAGTCAATGCACAACCTCATGGTTCCGTCCTTCTTTTTCATGACAATACTGGTGCACCCCAAGGTGAGAAACTCGGTCGAGCGAAACCTCTATCCGTCAATTCTTGCAACTGAGCTTTCAACTCTTTTAACTCGGTTAGTGCCATACGATACGGAGCGATCGAAATTGGCGTAGTTCCAGGTACAAGCTCAATACCAAACTCTACCTCCCGAACAGGTGGCAAACCCGGTAACTCTTCAGGAAAAACATCCGGGTATTCACAAACCTCCGGCACCGATTCGGGTTTCTTTTCTAACTCCTTGTCATCAAGTACATACGCGAGGTATGCTTCGCACCCTTTCCTTACATATTTCTGGGCCAACATTGCTGATATTACAGCTGGCAACCCCCTTAAGTCCGCAGACTCAACTCGGATTATTTCGTTACTTGCGCACCTCAAATCGATAGTCTTGCTTTTGCAATTCACAACCGCATCATGCGCGGTTAACCAATCCAAACCAAGAATAACATCAAACTCGTCGAACGGCAAAAGCATCAAATCGGCCGGAAAACAGGATTCTCGGATTATTAGAGGGCATCTCTTACACACTTTATCAACAAGTACGCATTGACCCAAAGGGTTTGATACTCGAATTACGAGCTCAGTAGATTCAACAGGTAGAGTCTTACTGGTTGCTAAGGTTTCGCATACATATGAATGAGTAGAACCAGGGTCAATCAATGCAATCACATTAGTATCAAAAAGAGTGAAGGTACCAGTGATGACGTCGGGGGAGGATGCCTCCTCTCGTGCGCGAATGGCATATGCTCTAGCAGGAGTACGGTTCTCGGCTCGATCGGCCGTATCAGAGGCCCCCCTCTGACTACCACCCCTGCCTCCTAAAATTCTCGGTGGTCTACCTCTAGATGTCACTCCACCAGGTCTTGCACCTTGAATCTTATTCTTCTCATCCAGCTCCGTGCAATCTCTAATGAAGTGGTCCTTCGAACCGCATCCGTAACAGGCCCTGCTAGTAGACTTGCCCAACATTCACCTAGGTGTCGTCTTCCACATTGGGGACATTCAGGTTTCTCGTGACGATTATTGCCCACACTAGCTACCGAAGTAGCTCGGGAGCCCATCGATGGTCTTGCCCTGATGGAAATTCCCGCAGTCACCCTCGACTTATTAATGTCCTCCCTGAACTTCTTTACAGCTGAGAACGGAGCTTTACCCGTCGATCTTTTACGATAATCTCTAGCTTCAAATTCAGCCTTCCTCTTCTCCTTTCCAAGTTCTTCCGCCTTGCAGGCTCGTTCGACTAGTGTTACGAATTCTTTTAATTCCAAAATACCCATTAGTAGCTTTAAATCTTCATTCAATCCTTCCTCGAATCTTTTGCACATAGCAACCTCATCAGCTACACACTCCCGGGCATACCTACTAAGTCTTACGAATTCATGTTCGTATTCAGATACAGTCATACGGCCTTGCTTGAGTTCCAAGAACTCCTTATGCTTCTGATCAATGAACCGTTGGCTAATAAATTTCTTTCGAAATTCCGTTTGAAAGAAGTCCCAAGTTACTCGCTCGTTCGGGACTATGGAAATCAAGGTCCTCCACCAATAGTAGGCTGAGTCTCGCAACAAAGATACAGCACATTTTAGACATTCGTCGGGTGTGCATGACAATTCATCGAACACCCGAATGGTGTTATCAAGCCAGAACTCGGCCCTTTCGGCATCATCAGTTACTATGGCCTTGAACTCCTCGGCCCCACGCTTCCTAATCAAGTCTACAGGTGGCTTACTCAGCCTCACAGGATCAGCGACTGATGGCATTACAGGCTCTTGGGGTGGATTATTCAAATTTGGGAATTGTTGGACAGCCGGGTTGGTTCGGGCATATTGCGCGACCCACTCATTCATCATGGTAAAGAAGGCTTGTTTAGCCCCCTCACCTTGATTATTCGCAGATGACTGAGGTTCAACAGGCGGCGTCCCTTGTGCAGGAGCAGCCGCTACGCTCTCAACGTCATCCGCTAGGGTTCTTTCTTCACCGGGGTCCATTTACTAATCAAAACAAAAACATTTCAACCGTCAGAAGTCATCACACATTTAAACATTAACATTCGGCATGTATAGCTAGACTCATACGCGCTATGGTAGTCCTAGAACCGACTAAACCTGGCTCTGATACCAATCAAATGTAACACCCCGAACCCGAAACCGACACCGGAGTCGGACACGAGGTGTTAACTGACTTTAACCCCTTATAAAATTTATTTTCCAGACACTGCCCAATCTGTGTACTAGTCGTTTTAAAAATCATATCTTGAGTTTCGTAACTCGAAAATCAGTTTCGTGATTTTTCCCAGAAACTAGACTCATGTGCCCATCTATGTATTTTTTTCTAGAATTTTTGGTCAGGCCAATTAGTACAGTTTATTAGTCAAAGTCTCCCATGTTGCAGGGGTCGACTACACTGACCTTTGCCCATTACCACTTGGATATCTCCCTGCACGGGGCTTAAATACTGATGTCGTTTGTTTCTATGAAAACTAGACTCAGAGAGGAATCTGTACATATATGGTACGACCCCTAATTATCTCTGGTTAATTTATAATGAATTTCCAAAGTCGGAGCAGGGAATCCAGAAACCGTTCTGGCCCTGTCCCACAAAAATCTGATTATCTCTTAATATACTGCCCATATGATCTTTTCGTTACTTCCTCATGAAAACAGACTCATCGAGCTTCGATTACATAATTTATTCATCAATTAATTCCACTCCTACTATTTTTAGTGATTTTTCAATCTCATGACACTGCTGCTGCCAGCATCTGTTACGAAAGTAACTAGGTCCATTTCATGCCTACCCTTGATCCAACTCAATCGAACATTCGTGCCATTTTCGCATGGCTTAAAGTTTACATGCCAAAGTTCAAACACAACGTAATAGCTTATACATGCCAAAATGTTCTTCTAAGCGAACTAAGAAGAAAGTACCAAAACTTGCTATCCGGTGTGATGACTTCGATGACGGCCTGACCCGCAAAAATAGATGAGTCCAAGCAACCTATAATGGGTGACAAGGAAACACCGAGTGAGTTTATAACTCAGTAAGTCATAAGCAATGCACTACCATCCATCAATAACATTATAACAAGAGGAAACAAAATGGAACGAGACAATTTACTCCATCCATACCGAACCATACCATAGTTCCTCCAACCTATCGATTCAGTTTCATATCAATTCATGCATTCACATTCCATATACTCATCAATAGGACATTGAGGCATTTTCATAAATCAATTTATTGTCGTTACAATCAAACGACTAAACGGCCTTTCACCCATCCTACGATAAATTTTATGTACGTGACTTCAAGTATATTTGTCACATAGGTTCAAACTTACCGAGCTCAACACCAAGTATAAGCATAGCACCTATTAGCCATGTACTCAAGACACTTACCCGATCCGCTGTCCGTGATTGACTCAATAGTGTCGCACACATAGTGTCCATAATGATTCACGAATGTATATTGAGTCCGCACACTCAGTGCTATATAATCAACTCGCATACTTAGTGCTACGTAATCAAATCGCACACTTAGTGCTACATAGTCAAACTCGCACACTTAGTGCCGCATGGTCAATTCGCACACTTAGTGCATCATATTCATTTCGCACACTTAGTGTAACATAGTCAAATCGCACACTTAGTGCTGTACAATTTAATCCCGCGCACTTAGCGCCAATCTCATGGTCATAAATGGTTATACCCGCACGTTTAGTGCCGAGATCAACAACTCAGTACATCTTACCTCTTTTCTTTTCATTCAACAATTTCATCATCACATACGTACATGCATATATATATGTATATTTATTCATTCCATTAAGCATCAATACATAAACATTATGACCATTTGAAATAATACCAACTACATGCTTAATGACTTACCTTGTGTTGGGTAAGACGGTTCCAACTCGGCTACTCAGTGATCTTTTCTTTGCCTTTGCTTGATTCTCCTCCTTTAGCTCCTTGAGCTTAATCAATAATTCACTAGTTTAACCATCTTGTTAAACATTCATAATTCAATTACACATGCTTATGTATGTTTGTATATTCGGCAACCATCCTCTCTAATTACTCATGTTGATGGCCGAATGGATGTATGTGTGTACAATGTCAACTATAACATCATGTAATTCCACATATGACTACATTTCTTAAGTTCCACATCTTAATGCCCATTATACATAATCAAATTTAACATCATATATATATTTACTCATGTGGCCGAATATACATACTCCCATATAATATCAAGTACTCACTTTAAGTATATTGCCGAATATACTTAATCATACACACACCTAACCAAAATAATTTCTAAAATCTTTATATCATTTATAATACATCTAATTATCCTTTTTCACATTATCAACTCAAATCACATACATTATTTACTATAACATCTTTACATTCGGCATTGGTGTCAACCATAGTAGCCGATTCTTCCTACTTTGTACCCATGCATCTATTAATCCTTAGTTGGTTCAAACACTTCACACACTAGGATTCATCAAATTTTTAACAAGAAATAAAATCTCTAATCCTCAAACTACCATGGCCGAACCTTCATGGAGTTGCTAAGACTCCTCATTTCTACTTCTCACACACTCTCACATCCAAACCCTTTTATTAAACACCCAAAGTCAACCATCTCCTTACCTCATCACCAAAGACATCAAAATACCAACCAAGAACGTAACATTCATGGCCGAATGTCATCTCCATCATTTAACAAAGTTTGAACCATGGCTAGGTAGATTTTGAACTTACAACTTAAAATATACATGAATCTCAAAGAATAACATTAAACATACCTCAATCTAGTTACATGCATGGCCAAACTTCCTCCTAATCCTCTTCCTTAGGATTTTCGGTCAAAAGAGGTTGAAAAAGGATGAACAAAACCTTTCTTTTCCTTCCTTTAGCTCACGGCAATGGGGTGTATGCATGAGGCCATTATTATTTTTTTTTTCTTTTTTTTCATCACCCTTCCTTTCATTATTTAATTATCATGCTTATTATTTGATTTTCCTTACCATACATCACTAACACAACATGTTGGTGACATGTTTCCACCCATAGCATGGCCGGCCACTACATATTAGGGAGGGGGAATTTGACATGCAAGTCCCCTTTTTCTTCCACATGCACTAATAGGTCCTCATGCATTGACCTATCACATTTTAAAATTTTCTCATATAAGTCCTATTGACTAAATTCACATGCAATCGACTAAATCGAAGCTTGAAATTTTCACACATTCATGATTACATATTCTAGACAATAAACATCACATTCAAACCTTTCGGTGACTCGGTTTAGCGGTCCCGAAACCACTTCCCGACTAGGGTCAATTTTGGGCTGTCACATTAAGTGGTTGCTTGACAAATATGATTTGAAGCACAAGATTGGTACTGCTTATCACTCCCAGTCCAATGGGCAAGTTGAAAGATTGAACCGTGAAATCAAAGGAATCTTTGAAAAGGTAGTACGCCCTAGCAGAAAAGATTGGTCTCGAATGCTTGATGATGATTATGGGCCTATCAAAAAACATTTAAGACACTGTTAGGAATGACTCATTATCGGTTGGTTTTTGAGAATGCATGTCATTTTGCCATTAGAGTTGGAGAATAGAGCTCACTAGGCTTTGAAGAAGTTGAATTTCGATCTTAAGCAAGCCGGTGAGAGAAGGATGTTACAATTGGATGAGTGGGAAGAGATGAGGTTGTTTTCCTATGAGAATGCCAAAATGTATAAAGAAATATCAAAAAGATGACATGATAGTGATATACGACCTCACGAGTTTAAAGAAGGTCAGAAGGTTTTGTTGTTTAATTCAAGGCTGAAGTTATTTCCTGGGAAGCTAAAATCCTGATGGAAAGGACCTTATACCATCTATCAAGTTTATCCTTATGGAGCTGTTGAATTATACGACAATTACGGAGGTACGTTTAAAGTCAATGGTCAACATCTCAAACATTATAGGGATGGTGACGTTGAGCGAGTTGAATCCTCGTTCAAATTAACAGACTCTTGATTTTTCATAAACTTGTTTTGTAAATAAATAAATAATTAGGATTTATTTTCTTAATTTAGTACATTTAATTAATTTTGTCTAAGAAGATTGGAACTTAAGCGGGACCACTGTGACCCCTCCAACCTTTCCTAGGAATTAATTTTGTAACAGCCCGATTTAAACCCTAGTCAGAACGGTGGTTTCGGGACCACGAATCCAAGTCAGAAAAATATTTAAAAATTATATTTAGTGTTTATTATGTGTGAATTTATATGTATGAAATTTTCGTGATTAAATTTAATCAATTGTGTGCTCAATTTGATGAAAGGACCTAATCGCGTAAAAGGTGAAAGTTGACTGCTACTTGTAAAAGTGCCTATTTGTTTTGATTAATTAAAGGTGAGGTCCTTATGATGAAATAAATCCAATTATATGATAGTAGAAGACATGGGTTGGAAATTTGGTAATTAGAAATAATTTTAATGGATGGTTAGGTAATTTATGTATTAAATGGATATTAATAAAAACAAAAGCATAAAATAAAGCCATTGTTCATCCATACTTATTGAAATTGAAAGAAAAGAAAAGAAAAAGTCTAAGCTAGGGTTCGACTATTATTTCCTTTGATTAAGATCAAGAACCAAAGAAATCAAATTTGGATCGGGAAAAAACTTAAGTTGTCGACTAGCCGTTCTGTTTTGGTTTTTCCTTATCTGAGGTAAGTTTATAAGCAAATAAATGTTGAATATATTTTGAATATATGTGAATGTAGAATGCTGATCTAAATTTTATGAGCTTATATATATATGATGGCCGAATGGTTATATACATGGGATACATATGTCATACATAGGATTCCAATATGAACCTTAGGAATAGCTAGGATACATATGTCATACATAGGATTTCGATATGTGATGTGCGACTAAGACCATGGCTTTGATATATGTGTGCGAGTAAGACCACGTCTTGGACATTGGCATCGATATGTGATTACATGTAAGACCACGTCTGGGACTGTACGATATGTGTGATTATCTGAGTATCCTATTCAATTCCAAATGGTTCAACGGGCAATAATAAGTTAAGACGAATGAAAAATCGAGTTAAAAGGCTCAAGTATGTATTCATACTAAGTTATGAAATTATGGTAAGTTCAATGTTTGAAATGTTGATATAAATGTTACATGTTAATGTGAATTATACGTAGGCATATGTGAAAGTAAACATTTGGACTACTTATGCATCCATGACATAAATGGGAGAATATATATATATGTATAAGAAAATCTATAATTGGTCAAATGATAAGGATATGTGAATTTGTAAATGAAATGTATAGGTTTCTATATTTGGGCAATTGTGAAACTAATCAGTTTATTTTTTTAGTAAGATACAGTATGAATTTGAGGCCCAAGACAGCGAAAAGAGGGAAAACTCTATACCTATTGCCGCCACTTCCATTGCTTGCCGCCCAAGTAACCTTAATGTAGCTGAGTTTTTGCTACAGGTTGCCCTAATTTTTCCCTATATAAACCCTTCTTCATTCTACTATTTTTCATATCCCTCAAATCTATTTGCTTAAACCCCAAAATCTTTTAACTTTTCTCTTGTGCCGTCAACCTCAAATCCCAAAAGAAACCCTAGTTTCTCTTCCCCTTGTGCCGAAATAATCTAGTGCCGTCGCAAAGAGAGATTGTCGAAGTGCCACCCGCTACCGTCGCAAGTCGTTGTCATTGCCACACATTTCTGTCACTGTCACACATTTCTGTTGTTACCACTGCATCCCGCTGTTGCTGTCGCACACCGTCGTCGCACCATTCTTGCCATGGCAAGGTTGTTACCATAGCAAGTTTTACCCACCTTGCCGATTTCTTTTTTTCCCCTGTAAGTAGAACTTTGCCGAATTTTTTAGAAAATAACATGTCTCACAAAAGGACTAGATTGTCGAAGACTACTCCTGGAAACTCGATTGTGATTGATAAAGAACTGAAAAAGAGATTTGATTCAATTTTCAAGCATCAACCTATGATGCTGGAAAAAGGTTTTAACTTGAAGAGTAATGATTTGATTATTGTCCTTGTGCCAATTAGAAAAATAATCAACGCTCTCAAGTGGGAACGATTTTTTGATGCTCGTTCACTTTCCGATGATGAACTAGTTTGAGAATTCTATGCAAGTTTGACCACACAAGATGCGACTGAGGTCATCGTTCGGAAGAAAAAGGTACCTCTTACTTCTAAGTCCATCAATTATTTGTTTAACTTACCTGATGTTGAAGAAGATGAGTACTACCCTATGATAAACAACATAAATTGGGATTTTCTTCAACAAGTACTTAATGTTGTGACAAATCCGGGATCCCAATGGATTATAAGAAAGTATGGAAGCCATTCTTGCCAAAGGGAATACCTAAAACTAGTAGCAAAGGTATGGTTTTATTTTGTTCGCTACAGTTTTATGCTTATCTCACATAGTTCTACCATCTCGATGGAACGAATGCTCTCATTATATGTAACACCCTTGTACCTGATACCGTCGCTGGAGTCGAGCACGAGGTGTTAACGGACTTAATTCATTAATTAAACAGCTCAAACAATTTATTTTAGAATTTCCAGACAAGCTGGCTAACTGCGTCACAGTCACTAAAAAATCATATCTCGAGTTACAAAACTCGAAATTCAATTCCGTAAATTTTTCCTGAAACTAGACTCAGATATCTACTTATAATTTTTTCTAGAATTTTTTGATTGGGCCAAGTAGTTCAGTTTATTAGTTAAAGTCTCCCCTGTTTCAAGGTTCGGCTACTCTAACCCCTGTGCACTACGAACCAAATTTCTTCTCGTACAGATATCCAATGACTATGAAGTTTGTTTCTATTCAAATAGACTCAATAAGGAATCCATACATATAAAATTTGAGTCCTAATTATTTTTACACAATTTGTGGTGAATTTATAAATTCAGAATAAGGGATCCAGAAATCGCTCTGACCCTGTTTTACCAAAACTTAAATATCTTATAAAATACAACTTTTTTACCTATTTTGTTTCTTCCACATGAAAATAGATTCATTACGATTCAATTAAATATTTTATTCATCATCTAATTCTAGTTCTACTATTTTTAGTGATTTTTAACATTCACGTCACTGCTGCTGTATGACACTGTTTTATAGCCAATTTCACCATTTTATGGTTTTCCATGGAGTAGGTAATACATTAAGCATACATAACACTAAATATAAATTTTGATTAGCCATTCCAATAGCTAATCATCAACAAGCATTTCCACATCACTCATTCACCATATCATAAGATTATATACACAAAAGGATTATAATTCTATACATGCCATATTCCCAAAATATGCAAGCCACTATACCGAGATGGTCTGTTGATAGTGTGAGTGTGCCTCCGACCGTCTTGATCTCCAAGCCGGCTTGTCAAAACTACAAGGAATGGAAGGGAGGGAGTAAGCATAAATGCTTAGTAAGTTCACATGTAAATAGCAAGTAACATAACCATGCAATAATACGAAGTCCACATTTGCATAATATCACCAAAGCATTCATATCATATTTCTCATTCATGATCTTACCATATTAGTCTTATGTTGAAGTCTCAACCAGAGGGTTAAGTACATACCTGTACAAATTATCCGTTCCAAAACACTTACCAACTAGTCACTTTCATCTCGAGAATTCTTCCATTTCACTAGAACTTTACCCATTGAACACAATCGAAATATAATTCGGATACACAAATTTCATGCACGTAAGTGCCATACCCGCAGCTAGACAAACTCAATAGCCTGCGGAAATTATGTAGCCAAGCTATCATGTAACCTGGCCATAAGTGAACTCGAACTCAACTCAACGAGTTCGGATGCCTAGTTACATCTCACGAACTCGGACTCAACTCAACGAGTTCGAAACTCAAATATCCTAGTGACATGTCACTTGTATCCTAATCTATTCCCAAGGTTCAAACGGGATTTTTCCTTGATTACACATCTTTGCCCTCTTCCACGGAATGTCAAAACCGATACTCGGTAGCAATTCACATTTAACAAGTAGCACACATAATTTGCATATTACTCAATAATAACCACAAAGCATAATATTTCATGATATCAATCATCATATCATATAAATAACATTAAATTAAATAAAATGACAATTATGTTACTACACTTACACGTGAACTTACCTCGTATGCGAAAATGGTCACTTTTACCATTTTGTCCACAACTTGGTATTTTGCCGATTTTAGCTCAAATTTTGATTTTCCTTGCTCTATCATTTCAAATATAGCCTAATTAGGACTCATATTATTCAAATCAACCCAAAATCATATTTTTGAAAAATTATAATTTTGCCCCTAAACTTTCACATACTTACACTTTTGCCCCAAATATCGTAAATTAAACTTCACCCTATTTTCTTATGTTTTGTGACATGCTGGTCATTTTTCCCTTCTATAGTAATATCCAATTCTCACTCTAACATGTATTTATGAACATTAGGTATTTTTACCGATTATGTCATTTTAGTCGTTTTTACATAAAATCACTTAGCAAAAGTTGTTTAACACAATCTCAAGCTTCATATTCTACCATAAAACATCAAAATTCTTGCATATCATTCATGGGTAAATTTTTAAATATAAATCCTAGCTCAAAATATTGGTAGAAATAGGTAAACCGAGCAACGAGGATTTCAAAAATGTAAATAACATTAAAAAAGAACATAGAAATCACTTACAATCAAGGCCTAAAAGTGTTGAAACCCTAGCTATGGTGGAGAGCAAAATTCAGCAGCAACTTATGGAGAATATGATCATTGTGTTATTTTTCCCATTTTATTTCATTTAATATCCAAATGACCAAAATGTCCTTCCTTACTAAACTTTCAAAAATTTCATCCATGTCCAATATATGTCCATAAACTTAGAAATTGGTCAAATTGCTATTTAAGACCTCCTAATTAATATTTCAAATCAATTTCATACTAGAAACTTCTAGAATGGAAGTTTTGCAACTTATTCAATTTAGTCCCAAATTTCAAATTAAGCACTTTATGCATAGAATTTCTTCATGAAAGTTTCACACAATCATGCAATCATATCATAGACATCAAAATAATTATAAAATAATTATTTCTATCTCGAATTTGTAGTCTCAAAACCACTATTCTGATTAGGCCGTAATTCAGGATATCACATTATATGCCATCTTAACAGAAAAGTCCATTAATGTTGGGAAAATTATTATCAATGAGATTTTATGACTGTGCTGAAAAGAAGACAGGAAGTGTTTATTTCCCATCATTAATCACTTCACTTTGCTTAAGGGCCCATGTTAAAACACAAGCGAATTTGAATGGGCAATATGTCTAAGGGTGCATTACAAGTCATGATCTTGAAAGGTTAGTAGAGAAGGTGCATGAGCTAAATCAAGGTAAGTAAGAAGAACCAACTGAGCCAGATACTGAGGAGTCCACAAATGAAACTGAAACGGAATCAGTTATAGCCACTGAAGAAGAAGAATCTGATAAGGAACCAAAAAATCTTAAACAAGTTGAAGGATCTGAAAACCCTAAACCAAGGGTTGAGTCAGAAGAAGAACCAGTCAAGCTAACTGTTAAACCTAAGTATACAACTCCCATGCCAACTGTTGCAAGTACTTCAAGGAAATCAGAGTTGTCAATATTGATAGATACGTGCAAGTTCATGCACAATCAACAACAAACTTACTGGAAATATGCAAAAATTAGAGATGATTTGATTCGAAATACTTTTAAGAATATCTCTAACACTTTTGTTCCCGAGTTCCCAGATGCTATCTTTGAGACATGGATGGAAGATACTGATTATACAAGTGGAGAAGGAGCTAAAGAAGACAAGGGGAATGAGTTAGAAGAATAAAATGGAGGGTTCTTGTCTTTTTATTTATTTATTTTAGGTCTTTATCTTTAGTAATTAGGATTTAATTTCTACATAATAAAACATAGCAAGCATGAATAAATGCTTCTTTAAAAAGAAAAAGACTAAGTGATGTGGTAATGGGAATGAACATGTTTAGGATTGGATTATGAGGAAAGACTTGGTATTTAAGCAGTCTTAATGACTCACCTCTCTTTCTTTTTAACCCTACCTAGTGTTTAGTTTTCATTCATTACTTTGTTCTTACAATGAGGACATTGCTTCTTTTTAAGGGGGGTAAGGCAAATAATTTCTCAAATTTTTTAAAATTTTCAAGCATGTTTCAATCATTTCTTCCACGAGTATGTTTTAATAAGTGAATGTTTAGAGAAATTCTTTATTAATGAGATAGCTTGTATACGAGCATGAATGGTGATTTGTTTGAGTGATTGTATGTTATCATGAAGAATGGAATGATTGTATGATCTTAGTCTTAGGCAATGTTTGCCATGAAAATTTAGTTTCTTTTGAGATTAGACATGCATGAAGGTTTATATCTTTAGAATTGACTTAGTAACTTTCTTGAGGAAAAATCCTAGGAGACATAAAAATCTAAAATGATATAGGCACTAGTTCTTTGGATCGTTTGAGCTTTTCAAACCCACCTTATGATATTAGACCCTTGAAACTATAATTTTGAGCTTAAAAGGTCTGTTTATTGCAATGAACCTACATTAGAAGCCATATCTCCATCTTTTATCCTAATTTTGTGCACCTATCTTAACTAAAGTTGTCTTGGTAAGCAATGTTTGAGGAAATTTTCATGTATGTGCTCATTTGAGGAAATTTTCATAAGGATGTATGTGCTCATGCTATAAACATGATTCACATATACATATCATAACTTATTCTCATAGCCATTCATACTTATATCATATATTCACCAAGGTACATATACTTACCTTTCATTCTCAAACATGGTATACAATTCAAAGGTACCTGAGTTGGATACAAATTCATATGGTCATCTATTTTCTTGGAATGCCCATTGAACCATTTGGAATCATAAGGATATGCGGATAACTCGGAAAACTCGTACAATGCCAACGTCCCAGACGTGATCTTACATGTAATCAAATAATGATGCCACTATCCCAGAGAGGGTCTTACACGAAATCAAATACGATGCAAACATCCCAGACATGATCTTACACATAAATCAAAAGTCAATGCTAACGTCCCAGACGTGGTCTTACACGATAACACATATTGGATCATATGTCATGACATATGTATCCTAACTATTCCTAAGGTTCGTACGAGGCTTTTGTAAACTGAAAAATATATAAGATTTTTCCTATATAATTCGTCACCTTTTTACTTAAATTTGTTGTTAAAACTAAGTAATTGCTTAATAAATTAATGAAATATATGAAAATATGAAATTGGGACAAAGAAATTATTAAAATGTGATTTTATGCTTTTTATATAGTTTTCATGCAGAAAATGACTTCTTTTATATTAATTTGAGCATATTATATTTTCAAGCTATAAAGTGGGCCATGCATGATTAAATTAAACAATAAAATATAAAGTTATATTTAATAATTTATTTTAATATGTTTCATTAATAAATTGAGTTTTAATTAATTAAGTAAATTGATTAATTAAAGTGGTTAAATTTTTTTCTTTGGTCCTCTAAATTATCTATTATTTTTGGACAGGTCTAAGAGCTTTATTTTGATTACAAAACCATCCAAATGGAGGACTAAGTCAACCCAAAATTCGGCTGCATGTGGATGTTCATAAATCAAATTTTGGTTTAATTGCACAAGGCCCTTGAAGAGTTGAAGAAATCGGAGATTTACCCAGAGATTTGCAATTGACTGAGTCCTGATCCTGATGATGTGTGGCACTTAAATCAAGCAAAAATCAGCCACATTTCCACAAATCATGGCCGAACACCCTTGGAGGTATTCTCAAAAGATGGACACTCCTATTTTTAGCAAACTAGCTCCCTTGCCTCACCTATAAATAAGACCCCAATTCTCATTTTTCTAATCATCTCTCACTCACTCATCATTCTCTCCGCTCTCAACTCTCTTAGCCCTCACGCCTATCATCATCTTTGCATAAATTTATTTAGCAAGTTGGCCTTTTAAAGAGCCCTTGGTTGGCCACCTTGCCGAGCTATTGGCAAAGGAGCGAAGCGAAGGAATGAAGGAGGCCTCGCCAGTCAGAGTTTTGGGTGACAGCCACTTTGATTTGGGTTTAATCTTTCTTTTCTTTAACTTAATTCAAGAATGTTTTCTATGTGTTTACTGTTCTTGTTTACAACAATTATAGCTTAATTTTATTTAAGCTAAGATGATTATTTTGATTGAATAATATTTATTTGATTCATGCTTATAATATTTGTGCCTCAGTCGATCATGTTTTCAATTAAAATCAAGTCTGTATTTCATTCATACGTGATTGAAATGCACCTGAATTAGCTGAGTGATCCTAACCAGACGACGATTAATAGACACATAATTGAAATGTGCATGCTCAATTTAGATCCTAACCTGATTAAATTGAAAGCTGCATAACAACCCTAACCAGGCTCTGTTATCTGCATAGTTTTTAGATTTGTGTGATTAAACTGTTTCAAACCTAACACGTCCCTGTTACCCGACATAATACTAAGAAACCCTTAGTAAATAAGGATCAGTAAAATGCATATTTAATAAGTAAAGGATTTCGAAAGGACCTAATGTGGTTTCCAAACTCATGAAAGATCGAGTTGCAATGAAATATGTTTTCGAATATTGATAAGCATGTTGATAATAATTTGAGTTTAATTAAAGTAATTGTCCTAGCTTATTTATGTTATAATTCTTGCTTATTGTGTTAATTCTGCTAAAATTTATTTCATTCATATAGTTTGCATACTTAGGATAAATTGCATTAGGGATCATTGCATTAAGTTTCATATACTTAATTTTTCATCACGTCTCAATTATATTGTTTTTAATTTATTAAACTGTTAATATAATTTTACAAATTAATTGGCTTAGCACAAATACAATCCCTGTGGAGACGATAACTCAATACTTACTTATTACTTGATAACGACTGTGTATACTTGCATGAACTCGAGCGTTACAGGGAGGTTCCAAGTTCAAGCCATGCCTTTGGCAAATTTGGAAAATTTTCTATGTTAAGCTTCACTCTTGTTTAGTAAGCTTTTATTTAATTGTTTGCAAAACCATATCAGAATGGGCCAGCTGGTCTAGTGGTTAAGTGGAGTGTTGGTGTGTTGGAGGGTTTGTGTTTGATTCTCTACGATGGCAAGGAGTAGTATTTGTGCTTAAAGTTCATGTAATTTTTTGGGGCTAGTCAGAATAGTGGTCTCAGGACCACAAATCTGAAGTCAAAAAAATTATTTAATTATTATTTTGGAGTCATAGCATGTTATTAGTAGTGTATGAAAATTTTGGTGAGTTAACTTTAACATTTATAAGCCCAATTGCGAAAAATGACTAAATCGCATAAAGTGCAGAAGTCTTAAATTGATAGCTAAGGGTGTTAAATTGTTATGAATCTTAATTTGGAGTCTTAAAAGGGAAAAAAGACCTTTAGATCTTAGCTTGGTCGGCCGTGGGAGTTAAAAATGTTGAAATGTCAACATTAGGTAAATGGAGACATAATGTGTAATAAAATAATGCCTAAGTTGTATGCAAATATTACAACAACATTGTCATTATATGCAATGAGTTAATTTAGCATGAATTACTTGATTGTGGAAATGAGAAGGCATGATGATAATTAAGATGGTAGAATTCTCGTTTGAACCATTGGAAATAAATCAGATATTCATGCCATGACGTATGGATTATTGTGAGCCAGTGTAAGACATGTTTGGGACATACATCGGCCACATTACGAGTTAAGCTAGTGTAAGACCATGTCCAGGACATGACATCGGTGGTGAGACGAGAGCTAGTGTAAGACACGTCTGGGACATGCATCATCCTCGAGATGTAAGCTAGTGTAAGACATGTCTGGGACATGCATCGTCTACGAGTTAAGCTAGTGTAAGACCATGTCCGGGACATGGCACCGACATCCTATCCCATGTTGAGGCTTATTGAATATCCGATAATGTTCTGAATGGTTCAACGGTGAGAGTTATGGTTTAAAATTAAGAGAAAAGTATAACCGTGTTATGAATGATACATGTACCTACATGAGTTCAAAATATATTATATGATGTGTAGTGGGATGTGATGAGTAAGTTATCCTTATAACTATTTTATATTAAGAGCATGTTGATTAATGGTATAGTTGTTGCTATGTATTTGCATGCTTCGTACTAAGCTTTATGCTTACTCCCTCTCTTTTCTATTTTCTTATAGTGTTGCCTAAATATCTCGTGGATCATCAAACGTCAGAGGCTACGATCATACTATTATCCTGAACACTCGGTACAGTTAGAATTCTTGTTTTTGCGTATGGCATGTATAAGGCTAGACTTTAATGTTGTGTGTCATTAAGAAATAGCCAAATGTGATGGCCTGGAATGAATACCTTTAATTTTGTATAAGGACATGGATGATGGTTAGTACTCATTTTGATATTCATAAATAGAAGATGATATTTTCATGGATGAGTATATTGCACAAGTGAAATGTTGTCCATTATGGCTATTTTGGCCATGTGATGTACCCTTGTATTGGCATAGAGCGAATTTATGCAGGTTATGTATGTAAGGGTGGCAAAAGGCTCGGTAAATAGCCTCATTTTGTCCACATGGGTAGTCATACAGGCATGTGTCTAAGTCGTGTGTCACCACATGGGCGTGTGATCCGGCTGTGTGTCCCCTGCACATAAAATTTTCAAGTCAGTATGCATAATAGTAAACACATAGGTAGAGACACGGCCGTGTGTCTCAGCCGTGTGAAAGGCACTCCCTAGCACACGGGCATGTACCTTCGTCGTGTGACCCTTAAGAATTGCTAACATCAGAAACAAAATGTCCAGGTTTTTGCACACGAGCTAGGACACGGGCATGTCATGCCCGTTTGAAGGACACGGGCCAGGGACACGACCGTGTGCCAGGCATTGTGAAAACTCCTGTAGGTGTGAATTTAGAATTAATTCCACACGGGTAGAGGATACGAGCGTATTGCCCCTTCCACATGGGCATGTGCCCCTATGTTTAGTAATATTTTTCAGAGTTTGTGGGAAGATCCGAATCATTCCTGAATGGTTTTAAATAAACGTTTGAGCCTCATTGGGCTTTATTATGAAGTTCTTGATAAAGATCGCAAAGGTTTTAAATTTGACTTAATTTTGGCGACTCAAAAACGTGTGAATGTATGTGTTCAAGTTAGATAATGCCTCGTATTCTGTCCCGGTGTGGGGTACAGGTGTGGGGTGTTACATTTAGTGGTATCATAGCTATGATTTAGTCGCTTCTAGGACTAACCTATCATGAGTACGAATCTAGCTTTACATGCCATAACTGTATATTGATAGTGTGACGACTCTTGACGTTTATAAATTGTACTTTCATATAGTAAATGGATCCTGATAGAGCTAAGGCGGATGACGTGGAGAGTAATGCACCGGGTCCCGCTGAAGGGACCGCACCAGTTGAGAGTGAGCCCGTGACTATGGGCCAAGGCGAAGGGGCTAGAGAAGCCTATCTGGAATGATGGATGCTTGGTACACGAAGTTCGTTCGTGCGAATCTGAACACTCCACCTCCCCCACCTCCTCTGATTCCTCAATCTACCCCTGTAGCTCCGTAAGGAGCGGACGTGTTTAAGAGGGAGAAGCCTCTAGTAGACAAGATTCGAAAACAAGGGGACAAGGAGTTCCGGGCCACCATAGATGAAGACCCGAAGAGAGTAGAGTTTAGGTTGGAGAATACCATCAGGGTATTTGATAAATTGTCGTGCACACCTGAAGGGTACGTGAAGTGTGCGGTGTCACTTCTACGCGACTCGGCCTATCAATGGTGGAATAATCTCATGTCCGTTGTACCGAGAGAGAGAGTAACTCAGGAATTCTTTCAGGAAGAGTTTTGAAATAAGTATATTAGCCAGAGGTTCACAGACCAAAAGAGGAAGGAATTTCTAGAGTTAAAGCAAGGCTGTATGACAATAGCGGAATATGAATGTGAGTTTGTGAAACTCAGCAAGTATGTGTGGGAGTGCATATCCAATGAAGTTACCATGTGTAAAAGGTTTGAGGATGGTCTAAATGAGGATATCCGAGTATTTGTTGGCATATTAGAATTAAGGGAATTTGTGGTACTCGTTGAGAGAGCATGCAAAGTAGAAGAGTTAGTTAAAGAGAGGATGAAGACGGCTATTGAGTCGCATGATTCAAGGAAAAGACAGATAGAGAAATCACATCAGTCCTCATCTAAAAGATCAAAGGAATTCAACACCCGATTGAATGCTTTGGTAGGGTTCTTGAATAGGAACAAGAACCAACAGAACACGATTTTTAGAGACCAGACCGTTTCTATCGTGAGTGTCGGCAGCACTCAGCCAAATAGCCCAGAATGTCTGCAATGTGGTTGGCGCCATTTTGGTAAGTGCCGAGGTAAAGAAAGAGGGTGCTTCAAATATGGGTCACTGGACCACTTCATCCGAGACTGTCTCGAGCTTGATGACAAAGAGAAAAAGTAAGATGTGAGAGCAAGTAATGCTCCTTTGAAGGATAGACCACAAAAGAACCCTGGAAGCGGCTACCAACAGAGGTACACCAAGAGATGCTGCAGTGAGGTCTGAGGGCAGAGCGCCTGCGGGGAGATGCACTATTCATGGTCGTGAAGAGGCAGAGTCTCCCGACGTGATCACGGGTATATTCTCTATCCATGATATGTCTGTTGTTGCTTTAATTGACCCGGGGTCTACCCAATCTTATATTTGTATGGAATTGATATCCCGTATAAACATGCCAGTAGAGTCCATTGAATTCGTGGTAAAAGTGTCCAACCCTTTAGGCAGACATGTTCTAGTAGACCAAGTGTGTAGAAATTGTTCTTTGACAATTAGAGGTCATTGTTTTTCGGCTAACTTGATGTTATTGTCGTTTAATGAATTTGATGTTATTCTTGGGATGGATTGGTTGACTTTTCATAGTGTTGTGGTGGACTGTGGGAGAAAAGTTATTGAGTTGAAATGTGAAGACGAGAATATTCTTCAGGTTGGACCAGATGAATAGGATAACTTGACCATGATAATATCATCTCTGATCGCTGAGAAAATTTTGAGGAAAGGCTATGACGCTTATCTAGCTTTTGTGCTGAATACTCAAGTGTCTGAATTGAAGATTGAATTGGTACCAGTGGTTTGTGAGTTCATAGATGTGTTTCCAGAGGAGTTGCCCGAATTACCTCAAACTAGAGAAGTTGAATTTGGTATCAAATTGTCCCTGGTACGGCACCTATCTCGATCGCTCCGTATAGAAAGCTTCGACGGAATTGAAAGAGTTAAAGGTACAGTTACAAGAGCTAACGAATAAAGGCTTTGCCAGACCGAGCTATTCACTGTGGGGTGCCCCTGTACATTTTGTAAAATAGAAAGACGGGTTGATGAGGTTATATATCGACTATAGACAGCTTAACAAGGTAACTGTGAAGAACAAGTCTCCTTTTCCAAGGATCGATGATTTGTTCGATCAGTTGATGGGAGCCACCGTGTTTTCTAAGATTATTTTGAGGTCTGGCTATTATCAGCTAAGGGTTAAAGAGCAAGGTGTATCGAAGACTGTGTTTCGGACGAGGAACGAGCATTATGAGTTCCTCGTCATGCCCTTTAGTTTGACTAATGCCCCGACGGTGTTTATGGATTTGATGAACTGTATTTTTTGACCATATCTGGATAACTTCGTCGTCGTTTTTATCGATGACATATTGATTTATTCGCGTGATAAGGGTGAGCACGCAGAGCATCTGAAGACGGTCTTATAAACCTTGATAGATAAGTAGTTATACGCCAAGTTCAGCAACAGTGAATTCTGGCTTAAAGAGGTTAGATTTCTAGGACATATTGTGTCAGGTGACGGGATCAGAGTTGACTTAAGCAAGATTTCAGCTATTGTTGAGTGGAAACCACTGAGGAATGTGTCACAGGTTCAAAGCTTTTTGGGGTTGGCCAGATATTATAGACGATTTGTAAATGGATTCTCTATGATAGCTTCTCCAATGACAAGGCTACTGTGAAAAGATGTCAAGTTTTAATGGACCGAAAAGTGCCAGTAGAGGTTCGAGAGGTTAAAGGCTTTGTTGACCGAAGCTCCAGTGTTAGTGCAATCAGAGTCGGGCAAGGAGTTTGTGATATATAGCGACGCCTCTTTGAATGGTTTCGGGTGTGTGCTTATGCAAGAAGGTAAGGTTATAGCTTACGCTTCGAGACAGCTAAAACCTCATGAGAAAAACTACCTGATGCACGATTTAAAGTTGGCTGCCATCGTGTTCGCATTGAAAATTTGGGGACACCATCTGTATGGCAAGAAATGCCGAGTATTTACCGATCATAAGAGTCTCAAGTATTTGATGACTCAAAAAGAGTTGAATCTATGGCAACAAAGGTGGCTAGAGCGAATAAGGGATTATGAGCTGACAATTGACTATCACTCGGGAAAGGCGAATGTAGTCACCGATGCTTTGAGTAGAAAGTCATTGTTTTCCTTAAGAGCCATGAATACTCAATTGAGTATGTCTAATGATGGTTCGGTTCTAGCAGAGTTGAGAGCTAGACCGACATTTCTACAAGAGATCCGTGAAGCTCAAAAAGGTCATAAGGAGTTGCAAGCTAAGATCACTCAGTGCTAGATGGGAAATGAATCCAAATTTCGTATTGATACCGATGGATGTATAATGTTCAAAGATAGAGTTTGTGTACCCAAGGACAATGAGCTTATACAAAAGATTCTACGAGAGACACATAGTGGTTGCTTGTCCATCCACCCGGGCAATGTAAAAATGTATAATGACCTAAAGAAAATGTATTGGTGGTCAGGAAACATTTCCGAGTTCGTCTCCAAGTGTCTTGTGTGCCAGCAAGTGAAGGCTAAACACTAAGTACCTTCGAGTCTACTTTAGCCTATCATGGTCCCCGAGTGGAAGTGGGATCGGATTACTATGGATTTTGTGATGGGTTTGCCATTAACCCCAAAGAAAAAGAATGCTATTTGGATTAATGTGGATAGGCTAACAAATTCGGCACATTTTATACCAGTGCATACCGACTACTCCCTTAAAAGATTGGCTGACTTGTACGTTTCTGAGATTGTATGATTACATGGGGTACCCTTGTCGATTATTTTGGATAGGGACCTGAGATTTACTTTGAGGTTTTGGAAAAATTTACAAGAGGCATTGGGAACAAAGTTGAGTTTTAGTACAGATTTTCACCCGCAAACTGACGGTCAGTCGGAAAGAGTAATTCAAATTTTGGAAGACATGTTAAGGTGTTGTGTTCTCGAATTTCAAGGTAGTTGGGAAAGGTACTTACCATTGGCTGAATTCGCCTACAACAATAGTTATCAGTCAAGTTTAAAGATGGCACCTTTTGAGGCTTTATATGGGCGAAAGTGTCAGACACCCTTATATTGGACCGATCTCAGAGTGAGCTAGATTCATGGGGTCAATTTAGTCAAGAAGACTAAAGAGAAGGTTAAAGTGATTCGCGATTGTTTGAAGGCCACCTCGGATAGGCAGAAATCCTATACAGATTTAAAACGAAAAGAGATCAAATTTCAAGTAGGTGATCGAGTGTTTTTGAAAGTATCCCCGTGGAGGAAAGTTCTTAGATTTGGTAGAAGAGGCAAGTTGAGTCCTCATTTCATAGGACCTTATGAAGTTATCGAGAGAGTAGGCCAGTTGCCTATCGATTAGCTTTGCCACCAGAATTGGAAAATATTCACGACGTGTTTCATTTGTCCATGCTACACCGATATAGATTAGACCCTTCGCATATGATTGCGCCAACAGAGGTTGAGATTCATCCGGACATGACTTTTGGCGCAGAGACGGTTAAGATTTTGGCTCGAGAAGTCAAACAGTTGAAGAAGAAGGGTATAGCACTTGTGAAAGTTTTATGGCATAGACATGGAGTCGAGGAAGCCACATGGGAACCCGAGGAGACTATGAGAGATCAATACTTGGACTAATTCACCGATAAGATTTTTGGGACGAAAATCCCTTAGGGGGAGAATTGTAACAACTCGATTTTTTAGGTCTAATCAGAATAGTGGTCTTGGGACCACAAATACGAAGTCAAAAAAATTATTTTAATTATTATTTTGGAGTCATAGCATGTTATTAGTAGTGTATGAAAAATTTGGTGAGCTAATTTTGACGTTTATAAGCCCAATTGCGAAAAATGAGTAAATCGCATAAGGTGCAAAAGTCTTAAATTGATAGGTAAGGGTGTTAAATTGTTATGAATCTTAATTTGGAGTCTTTAAAGGGAAAAAATACCCTTAGATATTAGCTTGGCTATCCATGGGAGATAAAAATGTTGAAATGTCAACATTAGGTAAATGTATGACATAATGTGTAATAAAATAATGCCTAAGCCTAGCTATCATCTTTTTTTTCTTTCTTTCTTCCTTCTCCCATTGATTTTTCAGCCATTGTTAAGGGTTTTGAGCTACAAAAATTTCAGCAACTTATTCCTCTTGCAAGTAAGTGATTTACATACTATTTTTTTGATGATTTTTACATTTTTGGACCCCTTGAAGCATAAGCTTTCTATTAAAGGGGCTATTTTGCAAAATGGTGGAGAGTTTAGGGTTTTTCCATGAAAGCATATGTGTATTTTTCTAAAATTTTATGGAAGAATATGAGTATTAGATGTGTATAAACAACTTTTGCGAAAGGATTTCTCATGAATACCCTAGTAGGGATTAGTTTGATGATAAATGTGCGAGATAGTAAAAATTTTGGATTGCTATAAGATTAAAAATGGTTCGGATAAGCTTTTGATAGGAGGAAATACGATAAAAATTGATTTTCGAACTTAGGGGTAAAATAGTCATTTTACAAAAGTCTAGGGGCAAAATAGTCATTTTGCCCAAGTATAGATTATTGGGTGCCTAGATCGATAAAGTGATTAAATTTTTGAATTTTTGTTATTATAGATTAAGAAATACCAAATCCGAACTTAGACCGGGGGAAGGCTAAGCAAATTGATTAAACCGTCTAGACACCATATTTTGTAACCGAGGTAAGTTGTATGCAAATATTACAACTACATTGTCATTATATGCGATAAGTTAATTTAGCATGAATTATTTGATTGTGGAAATGAGAAGGCATGATGATAATTAAGATGGTAGAATTCTCGTTTGAACCATGGGAAATAAATCAGGTATTCATGTCATGACGTATGGACTATTGTGAGCCAGTGTAAGACATGTCTAGGACATGCATCGGCCACATTACGAGTTAAGCTAGTGTAAGACCATGTTCGGGACATGGAATTGGCAGCAAGACGAGAGCTAGTGTAAGACACGTCTGGGACATGCATAAGCCTCGAGATGTAAGCCAGTGTAAGACATGTCTAGGACATGCATCGACTACGAGTTAAGTTAGTGTCAGACCATGTCCGGGACATGGCATCGGCATCCTATCCCATGTTGAGGCTTATTGAATATCTGATAATGTTCTGAATGGTTCAACGGTGAGAGTTATAGTTTAAAATTAGGAGAAAAGTATAACCGTGTTATGAATGATATAGGTACCTATTCGGTATGTATGAGACGTGAGTTCAAAATATATTATATGATGTGTAGTTAGATGTGATGAGTAAGTTATGCTTATACCTATTTTATATTAAGAGCATGTTGATGAATGGTATAGTTGTTGCTATGTATTTGCATGCTTCTTACTAAGCTTTATGCTTACTCTCTCTCTTTTCTATTTTCTTATAGTGATGCCTAAATAGCTCGAAGATCATCGAACGTCGGAGGCTACGATCACACTATTATCCTGAACACTAGGTATAGTTAAGTTATTGTTTTTGCATATGGCATGTATAGGGCTAGACTTTAATGTTGTGTGTCATTAAGAAATAGCCAAATGTGTTGGCCCGGAATGAATACCTTTAATTTTGTATAAGGCCATGGATGATTGTCAATACTCATTTTGATATTCATAAATAGAAGATGATATTTTCATGGATGAGTATATTGTACAAATGAAATGTTGTCCATTGTGGCTATTTTGGCTATGTAATGTACCTTTGTATTGGCATAGAGTGATTTTATGCAGGTTATGTATGTAAGGGTGGCAAAGAGGCTCGGTAAATAGCCTTATTTTTTCCACACGGGTAGGTACACAGGTGTGTGTCTAAGTCGTGTGTGACACATGGCCCACGACATGGGCGTGTGATCCAACCGTGTGTCCCCTACACGTAAAATTTACAAGTCAGTATGCATAATAGTAAACACATGGGCATAGACACAGCCGTGTGTCTCAGCCGTGTGAAGGGCATGGCCTAGCACACGGGCATGTACCTTGGCCGTGTGACCCTTAAGAATTGGTGACGTCAGAAACAAAATGTTCAAGTTTTTGCACCCGGGCTAGGACACGGGCCAGGGACACGACCATGAACCAGTCCTTGTGAAAACCCCTGTAGGTGTGAATTTAGAATTAATTCCACCCGAGTAGAGGATACGGACGTGTTGCCCCTCCCACACGGGCGTGTGCCCCTGTGTCTAGTAATATTTTTCAGAGTTTGTGGGAAGATCTAAATTATTCCTGAATGGTTTTAAATGAATGATTGGAGCCTCGTAGGCCTTTATTATGAAGTTTTTGATAAAAATCGAAAAAGTTTTAAATTTGACTTAATTTTGGCAACTCGAAAATGTGTGATTGTATGTGTTCAGGTTAGATAACGCCTTGTATTCTGTCCCGGAGTGGGGTAGGGGTGTGGGGTGTTACAGTTCGGCCAGAGTTGTGCTAAACGGGGATGCTAAGTGATAGATGTGTAGTGGGGTTGAGAGAGAAAATTAAAGGATTGAGATAAGGTAGGTGGTGGGATTGGAGTAAAGTAGTTTCTCAAAAATTTTCTCTGCAGAAAAAAAAATTGATCATCTTCTCCTTCACTTCTTCTTTTTCCTTTTTCCTTCTTTTTTCCCATCCTTCCCTGTTCTCTGTCGAATTCTTTCCCCATTCTTACTGTTGTTTTCATTTTTGTTTTGTTTTCCCTACTATTGTTTTTTTGTAAGTGTGGTAAGTACCATTTTTCATTTTGGGTTATGTTTAGTGGTTAATAGGATTCGTTTTATGTTTGGAAAAGGTTAAAGGGCTGAAGTTATTCGATTGGTGCCGTGGTGGTGAAGAGACTTCGTTGTTCGATCTAATGTAATGGTTTTTCGTTCGATAGATAAATACCTCATTTTAGGTTTAGTTCAATTTGATTGTTTAAATGATTAATGGAGTGAAATATTGATCAATTTTAGGTTGGGGATTGCTTGGATTTTCTTTTACATTAAAAATGATATAGGTGTGTACTTGATTACGCAGAAAATAGGGTTTCGTCAAAAGCCAAAAACCCCATTATCGATGGCACACGGACTTGTAGTTGCCCATGTGGTAAGCCGTGTGCCCTAAGACAGGCGTGTGTTCGACGAGTTCAGGCCGTGCGCGCATGACACAGTTGTGTGATGGCCAGATAGGCCGTGTGCAACACCTGGGCTGGACTAATTTGGCCTGTGTGGGCCACATGGACGTGTGGGTCCACACGAGCATGCGGGATTTTGGGCCAGGACATGTGATCCATACGGTCAAGGAAAATTAGAGCCGTGTGGCCCCACACGGGCAGGCCACATAGGCATGTGAACCTATTTTCACCAAATTGATTGTTATTGTTGCACGGGTCCCCCAAGTCGACTGTGAACCTACTGTAGAGTTGGTAAGCATCACTTAGACACTTAATCGTGTGAACTGACTGTTTGATTTATATACATTGAGCATGATGATAGTATGCATGTATACTGAACTGGTTGTATGTACTGATATCATGAGATAGCATGTCATGATTTGTATGTTGCATTGCATGGGGTTGGGTTGATTATATTTGGAGGAAGTGTATTGAAAGGCTATTAAGCCTAATATACTGGCAGCTCAGCTTCAAATTACTATTTTGTGCAACACTCGATACTACCTAGAGTGTATGGATATGTGGGTTTATTTAATCCCCACATAGAGTGTAGGGTTGGACGGAGATGGTGTGTAGAGGCTGGTTGGGTAGGAATTTGTTACTGAATACTGCATGACTGCTACTGATACTATAATGGGCTAAGGCCCAAACTGTTACTGATACTGAAAGGGGCTTAGGCCCAATTGTATTTGACTATGCACCGTGTCTACTATTGTTTGTTTTCTGTGGGATTACACACTGAGTTTACGTAAACTCACCCCTTTCTGTTTAATGCGCATAGGTAATCCCCAGACCTAGACGAATCAATGCGGCGGAGGACTCGACGGTGACCACAGTTTTTGGAGTTTACTTTTTTTTTAATTTATGTTTTATGGTTTTATTATTATTGGGATGTAATTTGAGGACTCTTGGGAGTTTTGCTTAAATATGGTTTTTATTTTTATTTTTTGAAATTATAACAGCTAGTCATAGGAGGTTCGATTTTTGAAAAGCTAACGTATTTTCTAAAATCACGATTACTTAACTGCTTTGTTTTAAAAGCTTCCACAACAAGAAACATTTTAAAGGAAATGTTTTAAATAAGTAAAACGATTTCCTTTCGAATTAATAAGAGATAAAGGAAAAATTAAATAGAAAAGGTTTTATCACATCAACATAATATTCAAACACCTAATGACGCACTGTCACAAGCCATGTTAAGGATTTTGGAGAGGGTCCCTGGGCCCAATATTGGATCTGGTGGCCGATGGTCGGTTACGAAATGACTCTGATCCAATCGAGCTAAGCTCTTCAGGGGTGTTACTAGAGTTGCCCATAATGTGGCCGAGTATTGGATTGAGGCCATGGAGAGGATCATGGGATGACTTGAATTGTGCCCCAGAGTAGAAATTAAAGGCTGCAGTCTCGCTGCGGCATGATAAAGCTTACCAGTGGTGGCTTACTATTAAGGAAGGCACTCAGCTCGATTATCTGACCTGGGAGTTCTTTAAGACACCTTCCAGGGGAAATATGTGGGGGCGAGCTACGTGGATGCCCGTAGGAGGGAGTTTGTAACTTCCCAATTTTGGGCCTAGTCAGAACAGTGATTTCGGGACCATAAATCTAAGGTCATAACATTTATTTTAATATTATTTTGAGGTCTACAACATGATAATATGATTTTGTAAAAAAATTGTTAAGAAATTTTATCGTTTGAATGCTTAATTTGTGAAAAAGAACTAAATCGCGTAAAGTGCTAAAGTTGTGTTCTATTAGCTAAATGTGTTAAATAGCTATAGAACTTAAAAGTTGAGGTCCTTAATGAGTAAATAGGCCATTATATGTGTGAATGGATGTACATGGAGTGTAAAAAAAAAAGTGTCAAAGTTGGTAAAGGTTGGTATTTCGATGACAAAAACTAGGTTAATAAAAAAAATGGCCAACTTTCTTCTCCATCTTTCTCCACCGAAAATTTAAGGAGAAAACCTCCATGGAAGATTGAAAACTTTAGCACAATAAACCCTCTACATGTAAGTCATTTAGGTGTTAGTTTTTGTTGATTTTTATGTTTTTGGAACCCTTGAAGCTTAAGCTAGCTAAATAGGGGACTAATTTGCAATATGATTGAAAAGCTAGGGATTTGCCATGATAGCATGATATTTATTTGTGAAATTTAATGAAAGAAAAATGAAACCTTGTTGGGTAATAAACAACTTTTGTTAAGGGACTTTTGATGAAACTATCAAATAAGGGCTAGATGAAGAAATATGAAATTTATAAGTTAAATGTATGAAATTGTGAAATATATGAGTTGCTATAGGTTTATATAAGGTTCGACTAGGCTTGTAAAGGGAGGAAATTGAATAAATTTCATTTTATGAGCCTAGGGGTTAAATTATAAATATGTGAAAGTTTAGGGGTAAAACTATAATTTCGCCAAAGTATGGTTTTTGGACTGATTTGAATAATGTGATAGAT
Organism: Gossypium hirsutum; assembly: GCF_007990345.1. NCBI lineage: Eukaryota > Viridiplantae > Streptophyta > Magnoliopsida > Malvales > Malvaceae > Gossypium > Gossypium hirsutum. The sequence continues at coordinate 85,248,563 of NC_053426.1, forward strand.
AAAAAAAACGGAGTCTGGGCCTAGACCGGGGAAAGAGCAATATCTTGGATTAAATTGAGTTAATTGTTCAAATTTTGATTGAGGTAAGTTTGTGTGTAAGTAATTCAAAATTATGATATTATTTATTTAACGCTTTAATATTGCATGAAATGTATATTTGTCTTTATGGATTTGGTTAAATGATGAGTCAATGACGATCCAATGAAGGTTTGATACCTTGAAATCCCGGTTGAACCTTAGGAATAGTTAGGATACAAATGTCATGACAGTAGGGTTATAAGTGATTCCATGTAAGACCATGTCTGGGACATGGCATTGGCATCGTCACGTGATCCCATGTAAGACAATGTTTATGACATGGCATTGGCATCGATATGAGACATCGTGCAAGGCCATAGCTGGGTTATCAACTTCGATTTATGATCCCATATAAGACCATATCTGGGATATGGCTTTGGCATCTTACTATGTGTTTGAGATCTCTTGGGTATCCTTTAGTATTCCAAATGGTTCAATGGGTAATCCAAAGATTTTTTCAAGGAGATGACAAGGTATGATCATGTTGAAAGGTACAGGTATGTACTTGAAGCTCATAAATATTGAGATTATAAATCGATGGGACTTTGGTAAGAAGTGAATGAATGAATTATGATCATGAGTTTTTTACTTACTATGTAAATGATATGATTTAAAATACATTTATGATACTTGATGACAGTGTGTTAAATTATATTGTGGTATGTGTACTAGAATGTATGATTAATGTTGTTAAATTTTTTACATACAACTTACTAAGCTTTATGCTTACTACCTTTTCTTTCCATCTTCTTATAGTATTGCCAAGCTAGCTCGAGGATCGAAGGATGTCGAAGACTTGATCACACTATCAATTAGATCTTTTAGGTATAGTTAGTCTCAACATTTTGAGTATGACAAGTATAGGGACTTGGTTGTTTTGTTATATGTCATATTAGTTTAGCCATGTGTGTTATGTTTTTAATGATTTGATGATTCATTTTGTATATGGCCATGAGATATGGATCATATTGATTTTGGGGATGTAAATCCTATTCATATATGCATGTATGAGCTAAGGTTACTTATGATGTGGTTAAATGTAGTTAGCATGTCTGAATTGTGGATATGGTCATGGATGTTTGATGATGGAATTATGAGTGAATGGCATAATAGCTGTTAAAGCATGAAGAAGTAAAATGGGAGTATAAATTGATAAGGAATTGCCTCGTATTTATCATGTTATGTATATGTAAGTGCTCATTTCTGCCATGTTGGATGTCATTGAGATGTAAGTGTGCATGTGTGATTATGGGTGACAAAAGGCTTGGAAAATATCCTCAAAGTTGTCCACACTGGTGCACACACGGGCATGTGTCTAGGCCGTGTGTGACACACTGCCTGCACCATGGGCATGTGGTCTAGCCGTGTGTCCCCTACACCCTAATTAATGCAAAACAAAATGCCCAGTAGTAAACACATGGGCTGAGACACGACCGTGTGTCTCAACTGTGTGAAGGGCACGGGCTCAGGACATGGGCGTGTGCTTAGGTCGTGTGAAGTCTGCACTTAATTTTTGGAATTTAATTCGCCACATGGCCTAAGCACATGGGCGTGTAATATGGCCGTGTGACCTTATTTTGTTGATTACGTCATAGTCAGAGAGTTACAAGGGCTGATGACACGGACGTGTCCCAAGCCACACGGGCGTGTGTGACTACATGGCCAACCCACACATGCGTGTGACTCTCCAAAACATAAAATTTTATAAGTTTTCCAAAAGTTCTCAGTTTAGTACCGAGCCACTCTCAATGGATGTTATAGGCCTCGTGAGCCCATATAAGGGACAATATGCATGTTAATGAATGGTTTTAATTTGGGCAAAATATTATAGCTCAGTTTTGTGTGTTTGTTTGTGTTTAAGTCTGGTAATGCCTTGTATCCTATCTTGGCGTCAGAAATGTGTAAGGGGTGTTACATTTAGTGGTATAAGAGCCAGGTTTAGTCAATTCTCGGGCTAACGTAGCGTGTGTACGAGTCTAGCTATACATGCCATAAATGAATTATGATAGTGTGACGACTCTTGACCTTTTAAATTGTGTTTTCTTATAGTAATGGATCTTGATCGAGTTGAAGCTGGTGATGTAGAAAGTAATGCACCAGCTCCTACTCAAGGGGTAGTACCAACTAATAGTAGACCCGTAACCGTGAGTTAGGGAGGAGGAGAAGAGGCTAGGGAAGCCTTTCTCCATATGATGAATGTATTGTATACGGAGTTCATTCGAATGAACCCGAACGCTCAACCCCCTCCACCCCCACCTATCCCTCAGCCTGTTCCTGTAGCACCTCAAGGTATAGATCTTATGAGACTGAATAGACCTCCAATGGATAAGATTCGAAAGCAAGGAGCCGAAGAGTTCCGAGCTAATATAGATGATGATCCCAAAAGGGCAGAGTCTTGGCTTGAGAATACCATTAGGGTATTTGATGAATTATCATGTACACCTGAGGAATGCATGAAATGTATTATGTCACTCTTGAGAGACTCAGCTTACCGGTGGTGGAACACCCTTGTGTTGGTTGTACCAAGGGAGAGGGTTACTTGGAAATTCTTTCAAGAAGATTTTTGTAAAAAGTACATTAGCAAGAGGTTTATCGATCAGAAACGAAAGGAATTCTTTGAGTTAAAACAAGGTTGAATGACAGTGACGGAGTACAAGCGTGAGTTTATGAGGCTTAGCAAATATGTTCGAGAATGTGTATCTATTGAGGCCATCATGTGTAAAAGGTTTGAGGATGGGTTAAATGAAGACATCCGCTTGCTGGTTTGCATTCTAGAAACAAAAGAATTTGTTGTGCTTGTAGAGAGAGCTAATAAGGCCTAGGAATTGGCTAAAGAGAAAAGAAAGGCTAAAATTAAGTCTTGTGACTCGAAGAAGAGACAAATGGGTAAATCATTTCAGTCTTTATCTATGAAATCGAGAGAGTTTAATACTCAATTGAGTGCTTCAATTGGATTTTTAAATTGAAACCATGGGAAACAATATTCGGGTGATAAGGCTCAGACCACTTCGATAGCGAGTGTGGATAATTCTAGACCTAGTTGACCTAGATGTATGTATTACGGTAGACGTCACCTCAGTGAATACTGAGTGTACGATCGAACTTGTTTCAAGTGTGGTTTCCAGACACTTCATTAGAGATTGCCCCGAAATGGTTGAAATAGAGAAATTTCAGAGTGGAAGATCGGGCAATGCTACTTCTAGAGGGAGACCACAGAGAAATCTGGGAAATGGAGCAAGTAGCAAGGGTGCAACTAGAGACCCAGCTATGAGGCACGAGGGTAGAGCACCGATGAGGACATATTCCATTCGCTCTCGCAAAAAGGCTTGATCCTCTGATGTGATTATGGGTACTTTTACTCTCTATGATACTCATGTTGTTGCTTTGATTGATCCGGGATCAACCCATTCGTGTGTTTGTATGAAATTGGTGTCTAGCATGAATATGCCTGTTGAGTCTACATAAATTTTGATAAAAGTGTCAAACCCATTAGGCAAGTATATGTTAGTTGACAAAGTGTGTAAGAATTGTCCTTTGATTGTTAGAGGTCATTATTTTCCGGCTAATCTTATGCTTTTTCCATTTGATGTAATTCTTGGTATAGATTGGTTGACTGCTCATGATGTGATAGTAAATTGTGGAAGAAAATTTATTGAATTGAAGTGTGAAAGTGGTGATATTCTTCGGGTTGAATCAGATGAATCGGGTAGCTTGCCTGTAGTGATTTCTTCTATGACTGCTCAGAAATGTATAAGAAAGGGTTGTGAAGCTTATCTTGCCTTTGTATTGAATACAAAAGAGTCTGAGTTAAAAGTTGAATCAGTGCTGATAGTATGTCAGTATCCGGATGTGTTTCAGGAAGAATTGCTCGGATTACCTCATTTTAGGGAATTCGAATTTGGTATTGAGTTAGTCCCTGGTACTGCGCCTATTTCGATTGCTCCGTATAGAATGGCTCCAACAGAATTAAAGGAGTTAAAAGCCCAGTTGCAAGAGTTGACGTATAAAGGTTTTGTGAGACCTAGTTATTCTCTCTGGGATGCACCGGTATTATTTCTGAAAAAGAAAGATGGTTCAATGAGACTATGTATAGATTATCGGCAACTCAATAAGGTAACCATAAAGAACAAGTATCCCTTACCAAGAACTGATGATTTGTTTGACCAATTGAAGGGAGCCACAGTATTTTCCAAGATTGGTTTAAGATCTTGTTACTACCAGTTGAGAGTTAAAGACTCGGACATGCCGAAAACTGCATTCCGGACGAGGTATGGTCACTATGAGTTTTTGGTTATGCCTTTCGGTTTAACGAATGCTCCTGCTATACTTATGAATTTAATGAACCGAATTTTTCAACCGGACCTGGATAAATTTGTTGTTGTTTTTATTGATGATATACTGATATATTTTCGTGATGAGACCGAGCATTCTGAACTCTTGAGAACGGTTTTGCAAACTTTGAGGACAAGCAATTGTATTCTAAGTTTAGTAAAAGTGAATTTTGGCTTCAAGAAGTCAGATTTTTGGGACACATTGTTTCAGGTGATGGCATTAGAGTTGAACCCAAGTAAGATTTCAGCAATTGTTGATTGGAAATCGCTGAGGAATGTATCTGATGTTAGAAGCTTTCTAGGTCTAGCCGGTTATTAACGGCGATTTGTTAAAGGATTTTCCATGCTTGCTACTCTAATGACAAAGTTGTTACAAAAGGATGTCAAGTTTGAATGGACGAAAAAGTGTCAGTAGAGTTTTGAGAAACTAAAGACATTGTTGACCGAGGCATCGATTTTAGTACAACTTGAACTAGGAAAAGAATTTGTGGTTTATAGTGATGCATCCTTGAATGGATTGGGTTGCATGCTTATGCAAGAAGGCAAGACAATAGCTTATGGCTTGAGGCAGCTGAAACCACATGAGAAGAATTATCTGACACATGATTTGGAATAGGTTGCCATTGTGTTTGCATTGAAGATTTGGAGACACCATTTGTATGGTGAGAATTCTCAGGTATTCATAGATCATAAAAGTTTAAAGTATTTGATGACTTAAAAGGATTTGAACCTAAGGCAACGAAGATGGCTAGAGTTGATAAAAGATTATGAGCTAGTGATTGACTATCACCCGGGAAAGGCGAATATGGTCGCCAATGCCTTGAGTAGGAAATCCTTTTTTGCATTGAGAGTTGTGAATACATGGTTGGCTTTATCAGAAGATGGTTCAATTCTAGCTGAGTTGAGAGCTAGACCGATGTTTCTCTAAGAGATCTATGAGGCTCAGAAAAATGGCAGTGATTTGCAAAATAAGAGAGTTCAGTGTGAGTCGAGTATTGAATTAGACTTTCAAATTGATTCCAATGGTTGCTTAATATTTCGAGATAGGATTTGTGTTCCTAAAATACCGTGTTAATTCAAAATATTTTGTGTGAGGCACATAGTAGTTGCTTGTCTATTCATCCAGGAGTACGAAAATCTATAATGACTTGAAGAAATTGTATTGGTGGACAGGAATGAAAAGAGACATTTCAGAGTTTGTTTTTAAATGTTTGATTTCAGCAAGTGAAAGCCAAACACCAAGTACCTTCAGGTTTACTTCATCCAGTGATAGTTCCCAAGTGGAAATGAGACAGAATTACTATGGACTTTGTGACGGGTTTGCCTTTTACACCAAAAAAGAAAGATGCCATTTGGGTTGTGGTTGATAAGCTAATGAAGTTGGCTCATTTTATTTTAGTACGTGCTAACTACTCACTTGATAAGTTGGCTAGGTTGTATGTTTCTGAAATTGTGAGATTGCATGGAGTGCCTTTGTCGATTATTTTGGATAGAGACATGAGGTTCACATCACAGTTTTGGAAAAAAGTTACAAGAAGCTTTGGGTACAAAACAGAATTTTGGTACTGCTTTCCATCCACAAACCAATGATCAGTTAGAGCAGGTAATCCAAATTCTTGAAGATATGCTGCGGTGTTGTGTTCTCGAGTTCCAAGGTAATTGGGAAAAGTACTTACCATTGGTAGAATTTGCTTACAACAACGGTTTTCAGTCGAGTTTGAAAATGGAACCTTATGAGGCATTGTATAGGCGTAAGTGTCGAACGCCTTTGTATTGGACTGAACTCAGAGAGAATCAGATTCGTACAGTCGATTTGGTCAGAGAAATCAAAGAAAAAGTGAAGGTAATTCGTGATTGCTTGAAAGCTGCTTCGGATAGATAGAAATCCTATGCAGATTTGAAATGGAAAGATATTGAGTTTTAGGTCAGTGATAAGGTATTTCTGAAAGTGTCTCTGTGGAAGAAAGTTTTGAGGTTTGGTCGGAAAGGCAAATTAAGTCCACGCTTGATTGGACTGTATGAGATTATCGAAAGAATAGGGCCGGTAGCAAATCAGTTGGCATTGCCATTTGAGTTGGAAATGATTCATGATGTGTTCCATGTATCTATGTTGCACCGATGTCGATCTGACCCTTCACATGTGATTTCACCGACAGAGGTTGAGATTCAACTGGATATGACTTATGGCGAGGAACCGGTTAAGATTTTGGCTCAAGAAGTCAAACAACTGAGAAATAAAAGTATTACTCTTATGAAAGTCTTGTGGTAAAGACATGGGATTGAAGAGGCTACATGGGAACCTAAGGAGACCATGAGAAAAAAATACCCAAACCTCTTTACCGGTAAGATTTTCGGGGACGAAAATCCTTAAGGGGGAGAGTTGTAACATACCGATTTTAGGCTTACTCAGAACAGGGGTTTTGAGACCACAAATCTGAGATCATTAATTTAATTTAGTATTATTTTGAGGTCTACAACATGATAATATGATTTTTTTTTAATTTTGTTAAGAAACTTTATCATTTGAATGCTTAATTTGTGAAAAAGTACTAAATCACGTAAAGTGCTAAAATTGTGTTCTATTAGCTAAATGTGTTAAATAGCTATAGAACTTAATATGTAAGGTTGTTAATGAGTAAAAAGGCCATTATATATGTGAATGGATGTACATGGAGTGTAAAACAAAAAGATTCAAAGTTGGTAAGAGTTGGTATTTTGATGACAAAAGCTAGATTAATAAAATAAAAACAAATGGCCATCTTTCTTCTCCATCTTTCTCCATTGAAAATTTAAAGAGAAAACCTCTATGGAAGCTTGAAATTTCAGCACAATAAACCCTACATGTAAGTCATTTTGGTGTTAGTTTTTGTTGATTTTTATGTTTTTGGAGCCCTTGAAGCTTAAGCTAGCTAAATAGGGGACTAATTTGCAATATGATTGAAAAGCTAGTGATTTTCCATGATAGCATGATAGTTATTTGTGAAGTTAAATGAAAAAAAAGTGAAACCTTGTTGGGTAATAAACAACTTTTATTAAGGGACTTTTGATGAAATTATCAAATAAGGGCTAGATGGAGAAATGTGAAATTTATAAGTTAAATGTTTGAAATTGTGAAATGTATGAGTTGCTATAAGTTCATATAAGGTTCAGCTAGGCTTGTAAAAGGAGGAAATTGCATAAATTTCATTTTATGAGCCTAGGGACTAAATTGTAAATATGTGAAAGTTTGAGGGAAAAACTATAATTTTTCCAAAGTATGGTTTTTGGACTGATTTGAACAATGTGATGATTAAATAAGTGAAATTTACTCTTATAGATCAAGAAAAATGGAGTCTGGGCCTAGATCGGCGAAAGAGCAAGATCTTGGATTAAATCGAGTTAATTGTTCATATTTTGTATTGAGGTAAGTTTGTGTTTAAGTAATTAAACATTATTATATTATGTATTTAACGCTTTGATATTGCATGAAATTTATATTTGTCTCTATTGACTTCTTTAAATGATGAGTTGATGACGATCCGACAAAGGTTTGGTAGCTTGAAATCCAGTTGAACCTTAGGAATAGTTAGGATACAAATGTCATGACATTAGGGTTATAAGTGATTCCATGTAAGACCATGTCTAGGACATGGCATTGGCATCGTCACATGATCCCATGTAAGACCATGTCTGGAACATGGCGTTGGCATCAATATGAGACATCGTGTAAGACCATAGCTAGGTTATCAACTTCGATTTATGATACCATTAAGACCATATCTGGGATATAACTTTGGCATCTTACTATGTGTATGAGATTTCCTAGGTATCCTTTAGTATTCTAAATTGTTCAGTGGGTAATCCAAAGATTTTGTCAAAGAGATGACAAGGTAAGATAATGTTGAAAGGGTACAGATTTGTACTTGAAGCTCATAAATGTTGAGATTATAAATCGATGAGACCTTGGTAAGAAGTGAATGAATGAATTATGATCATGAGTTTATTACTTACTATGTAAATGATATGATTTAAAATACATTTATGATACTTGATGACAGTGTGTTAAATTATATTGCGGTATGTGTATTAGAATGTATGATTAATGTTGTTAAATTTTTTACATACAACTTACTAAGCTTTATGCTTACTACCTTTTCTTTCCATCTTCTTATAGTATTGCCAAGCTAGCTCGAGGATCGAAGGATGTCAGAGACTTGATCACACTATCAATTAGATCTTTTAGGTATAGTAAGTCTCAACATTTTGAGTATGGCATGTATAGGGAATTGGTTGTTTTGTTATATGTCATATTAGTTTAGCCAAGTGTGTTAGGTTTTTAATGATTTGATGATTCATTTTGTATATGGCCATGAGATACGGATCATATTGATTTTGGGGATGTAAATCCTATTCATATATGTATGTATGAGCTAAGGTTACTTATGATATGGTTAAATGTAGTTAGCATGTTTGACTTGTGGATATAGTCATGGATGTTTGATGATGGAATTATGAGTGAATGGTATAATAGCTACTAAAGCATACAGAAGTAAAACGGGAGTATAAATTGATAAGGAATTGCCTTGCATGAATCATGTTATGGATATGTAAGTGCTTATTTCTACCATTATGGATGTCATTGAGATGTGTAAGTGTGCATGTGTGATTATGGGTGATAAAAGGCTTGGAAAATAGCCTCAAAGTTGTCCATATAGGTGGACACAAGGGCATGTGTCTAGGCTGTGTGTGACACACGGCCTACCTCATGGGCGTCTGGTCCGGCCGTATGTCCCCTGCACCCTAATCAATGCAAAACAAAATGCCCAGTAGTAAACACACGAGCAGAGACACAGCCATGTGCCTCAGTCGTGTGAAGAACATGGCCTCAGGACATGGGCGTGTGCCCAGGCCGTGTGAAGTCTGCACTTAATTTTTTGTATGTAATTCACCACACGGCCTAAGCACATGGGCGTGTGACCCTATTTTGTTGATGACGTCATAGTTAGAGAGTTACACAAGCTAAGGACACGGGCGTGTCCCAAGCCACACGGGCGTGTATCTCTCCAAAACATGGAAGTTTTCTAAGTTTTCCAAAAGTTCTCGGTTTAGTCCCGAACCACTCCCAATGTATATTTTGGGCCTCGTGAGCCCATATAAGGGACAATGTGCATGTTAATAAATGGTTTCAATTTGGGAAAAAGTTTATAGCCCGGTTTTGTGTTTTTGTTTGTGTTTAAGTCCGGTAATGCCTCGTATCCTAACCTGGCGTCGGACACGGGTAAAGGATTTTACAGAGTTCCTGAACCTTACTTAAGGACATCGATCTGTGGCTGAGTATGAGGCCGAATTCCTACGACTGAGCCACTACACGGAAGGTATCATGGCGACTGAGTATGAGCGATGTGTCCGCTTCGAGGATGGCTTTAGCGATAATTTGAGAGCCCTGATAGCTTCGCAGATGAAGCATGATTTTTCTTCACTGGTTGAGAAGGCGAAGATCGCTAAGAAAGCTAAGTGCACTGAAAGCTAAAACCATGTCTGAGAGAGAGGTAATAACAAGAGGGATTTAGAGCCCTCGAGTACTGTGTTGAGGCCTAAGAGAAAGGCCAGAGCTAATGGGTTGGTTAAAGCTGGTCCCCCTGTTGCTGCTACTAGACAGTAACCATGTGTTGATTATGGTAGATGCTATCAGCGTGAGTGTTGGAGGAGGACTGCGGTGTGTCTGAAGTGTGGTCAGCCACAGAGGGTAGCACAGCAGCCACCGAGAGGCCGTGGTTAAGCTAGAGGTTGTAATGGTATGGGTCGTGAGTAGAGAGCACCGGGCAGAGGTGCTGGATTGACTGAGGTGAGGCAACAGACTCTAGTATATGTTGCACGCAGCCGAGAGGATAGAGATGCTCCATATATCATCACGGGTACGTTTCTTATTCATGATGTACATTATATTGCATTGATAGATATAGGATCCACTCACTCTTATATAGCCTGTACTGTGTCTGAAAACTTAGGGATATTAGTTGAGAGCACTACGTGTGAGGTTACTATACTGAGTCCGTTGGGGTAGTCTATAAGGGTTAACAAACTATTTAGAGATTTCCTTTTAGAGGTTCAAGGGACAACCTTTCTTGCTGATCTGATGGAGCCTTCATTTGAGGAGTTCGACATAATATTGGGAATGGATTGGTTGGTTAAGCACCATTCTAGTTTGGATTGTGAGACCAAGAGGGTTGTATTGAGAACTGAGGAGGATAATGAGGTGGTCATGATATGAGAACGTCATAATTATTTGGCTAACGTGATCCCTACACTAGTGGCTAAGAAACTGGTTCGTAAGGGATGTGAGGCATATTTCGCCTATGTAAGTGTCTCAGATTCTATATCAGTAAAGGATTTTTCGAATGTCTTTCCTGATGAGCTACCGGGTTTACCTCCAAATCGTGAAGTGGAGTTTGGGATAGAGCTCCTTCCTGGTATAGCTCCAGTGTCCATCGCTCCCTATCGAATGGCACCGAAATAGCTTACAAAGCTTAAGGCTCAGATTTAGGAGTTGTTAGACCGTGGGTTCATCTGCCCTAGGGTGTCTCCATGGAGAGCACTAGTTCTGTTTTTTAAGAAGAAGGATGGATCCATGAGGATGTGCATTGACTACCATCAGCTGAACAAGTTGACCATTAAGAATAAGTATCCACTTCCGAGGATAGATGATTTATTTGACCAGTTCCGAGGGGCGTCTGTATTTTCCAAGATTGATCTGCGTTCTGGATAACATCAATTAAGGCTTAAAGAAGCTGATGTATTTAAGATGGCATTTAGGACTCGTTATGGACACTACGAGTTCCTAGTGATGCCATTTCGACTGACTAATGCACCTGCTCCTTTCATGGATTTGATGAATTGAGTATTTTAGCCTTATATGGATCTGTTTGTTGTGGTGTTTATTGATGATATACTGGTTTATTCGAGGACTGAGGATAAGCATGATGAGCACCTTAGGCTTGTTCTTCAGACCTTAAGGGAGAAGTAGCTCTATGCTAAGTTTAGCAAGTACGAGTTCTGGTTACGTGAGGTAACATTTTTGGGTCATGTGGTTTCTACTGAGGGGATTTGTGTTGACCCTCAAAAGATTAAGGCTGTGTTGGACTAGAAGCATCCTAGGAATGTGTCTGAGATCCATAGTTTTGCGGAACAGGCGGGTTATTATTAGCGGTTTGTGGAAGGCTTCTCATTGATTGCAACACCCTTAACTAAGTTGCTACGTAAGGGTGTACCATTTGACTGGACTGATGCGCAGCAAGAGAGCTTCGAGAAGCTCAAGACTGTATTGACTAAGGCTCCTGTGCTGATACAACCTGAATCTGGAAAGGAGTTCACAGTTTATAGTGACGCATCACATGTCGGTTTGGGATGTGTGTTGATACAGGATGGTAAGGTGGTAGCATATGCGTCTCATTAGCTTAGGAGACATGAGGTGAACTATCCGATGTATGATTTGAAGTTGACCGCCATAGTTTTTTCATTGAAAATCTGGAGGCACTACTTGTATGGTGAGAAGTGTGTCATCTATACTAATCACAATAGCCTTAAGTACCTCCTAACTCAAAAGGAGCTAAATCCTAGGTAGCGTAGATGGGTTGAGCTGCTTAAGGATTACGACTGTACCATTGAGTACCATCTGGGCAAGGCTAATGTGGTGGCCAATGCTTTGAATCGTAGGGCTATGACTGATCTGAGAACAATGTTCGCTCGACTTAGCTTGTTCGACGATGGGAATTTGTTGGCTAAGCTGCAAGTCAAATCGACTTGGATTGAGTAGATTAAGGATAAGCAGCTGGAGGATGAGTCTTTGGGTTTTTGGTTTCATCATGTTGAGAGTGGTAGCACTACGGATTTTGGGCTTAATTCTGAGGGTGTGTTTGTGTTTTTATGGATGGATTTGTGTACCAAATGATACTGATCTGAGGCAGTCTATTTTGAAGGAGACGTGTAATAGCTTTAATGCTATGCATCCTGGCGAAAATAAGATGTACCGAGATCTTCGGGAACTGACTGGTGGCCAGGATTGAAACAAGAGGTTACTGATTTTTTGGCATGGTGTCTGACATGCCAGTAGGTTAAAGCTGAGCATCAGTTGCCTTCGGGCTTGCTGCAACCAGTTAAGATTCCATTATGGAAATGGGAACGAGTAATGAGGAATTTCGTTAGTGGGTTGCCTTTAACACCCACTAAGAAGGACTTAGTGTGGGTCATCGTGGATCGATTGACCAAGTTTGCAAACTTCATCCCAGTTAGGACAGATTATTCATTACAAAAGCTGGCGAATTTTTATATTTCTGAGATAGTGAGACTGCATGGTGTATCGGTTTCGATCATCTCTAATAAGGATCCTCGTTTCATGTCTCAGTTTTGGAGAAATTTGCATGAGGCTCTGGGTTCAAGGTTGGACTTCAGTACTACATTCCATCCTCAGACCGATGGTCAGTCTGAGAGTGTGATGTAGATACTGGAGGATATGTTAAAGAGTTGTATTATTGATTTCCGAGGTAGGTGGGAGGATTATCTACCACTAGCGGATTTTGCTTATAATAGTAGCTTCTAGTCTAGCATTCAAATGGCACCTTACGAGGCACTGTATGGTCGTAAGTGCCGTACTCCCTTGTGTTGGACTGAGTTGGGCGAGCGTCGAGTTTTGGGTCCTAAGTTTGTTTCCGAGACTAATGATAAGGTTTGACTGATTAGGGATCGTCTGAAGGTGGATTCTGATAGACAGAAATCTTATACGGATATAAAGAGACACGAGATTAATTATTTTGTGGGAGACTTCGTATTTCTCAAGGTCTCGCCATGGAAAAAGATTCTGAGGTTCGTTCGTAAAGGCAAGCTAAGCCTTAGGTTTATTGGGCTGTACCGGATTCTGAAACGAGTAGGATCGGTCGCTTATCAGTTGGAGTTGTCCCTGTTGAAGAGGTCGAGGTTAGGCCAGAATTAACCTTTGAGGAGGAGCCGGTTTAGATTCTGGATGGCAATATTAAGGTTCTAAGAAGGAAATCTATTCCACTGGTAAAGGTCCTGTAGAGGAATCATAGCACTAAGGAGGCCACGTGGGAACCTGAGGATTCGATGCGTCAACAGTATCCTCATTTATTTTGATCAGGTAAATTTCGAGGATGAAATTTTCTTTTAGGGGGTAGAGTTGTAACGCCCCAAATTGTTTTTTTTTATTTTGTGGTGTTTTGAAACAAATATCTTTTTGCTTCAGTGGTTAACTGTCCTGGGTGTATGTGGGAGGTTTCAAGTTCAAGCCATGCCTTTAACAAATTTTGAAAATTTTCTAAGTTAAGCCTCGCTCTTGTTCAGTAAGCTTTTATTTAATTGTTTGCAAAACCATATCAAAATGGGCCAGCTGGTCTAGTGGTTAAGTGGAGTGTTGGTGTGTTGGAAGGCTTTTGTACGATTCTCTGCGATGGCAAAGAGTAGTCTTTTTGCTTAAAGTTTGGCCAGAATTGTGCTGAACTGGGATTTTGAGTGATGTATGTGTAATGGGAGTTGAGAGAGAAAATCAAGGGATTGAGAGAAGGTAGGTGGTGGGATTGGAGTAAAACAGTTTCCCAAAAATTCTCTCTGTAGAAAAAATGATTGTAACACCCCTAATCTATATCCGTTTTCGGATTAGGGTACGAGGCATTATCGATCAAAACACAGTTCCGAACATTTATTTATTATAATTTATGCACAAAGTATCATTTCCTTTATAAAATTTTCAAACTCAAATAACAACCATCCTCTTATTTCCTATAAGACAAATTCGCATATTTAAGGTACATAACCAACCTAAAATAATGATATTTTACTAACCGCATCTCATGTACAGACTATGCTTCAAAACTCAACGATTTCAATTTCATTTATCTGTTCAAATTTTGAATCAAACTAACATACATCAATACCATATTTCTTACGCTTCATAAATTCAATGTTCAAAGCATATGTCCATCAATTTCATGGCATTCGAATACCTAAATTATAATCAAACATATTTCATTTCATATACCAATTTTATTCTTTGCATAATCAATCATATAATCAACAAGACATCCCTAATAATTTGGCCAAATGCATATGGCATCACAAAAAATATATATATACATACCATATACCAAAATCTCATACTTATCAAAATGAGCCAAATACCATAACTGAATATACAACCACATATATAACACATTTCGTAATCAAGCATTAAACCAAAAACTTGACCTTTAAAATTTGAGCCACAAACAAACATGTCATAGGCATATGTATTTATCTTACCTATCATTAGCTGAATGTAAATATATCTATATCATAATTTATCTCAAAAAATGACCAAAGTAACTTTCATCATTCACAAACCAATTCACAAGGCAATTTAGACATCAAAACATAGGTCATTAATAAGCCAAACCAAATAGCCAAATTCACATGGCATAGCATAGTCATTACATAGCAAATATAAACGCATACCAACATCAACATCTAACCGAATAATTAACCACATTACAATTAGTGCGTGATACTCTTGACAGGTTTTAAATATTTATAATGAATCATTCTTGAAACTAACTATTATCATGATGAAGGAAAGTGTACCTATCGAACAGTAGTATAGCTTTAGCAAGGCCGGATTGTCGATCCCAAAGGAACTAAAAATACTAGTAATGACTGTCTTTTTATTATCTAGCCTAAGAATAATGGGGTTTGTTTTAACTAACTAATTAACTAAACTAAGAATTCGCAGAAAATAGAATTGGGGAATTACTTTTGGAAAAATGATTGAATTAAGACAATACCTAAGGAAAAATCCACCTAGACTTCACTTGTTATTTGACTCTGAATCGGACGATTTATTAATTTGACTTGATCCGTAGAAATCCCTAAGTTATATTATTATCCCTCTCGAGACTAACAACGTCTAACCCTAGGTTGAATAATTGAAATATCTTTCTAATTAACTTCCTAGGGTTGCATTAACTTGATCTATGGATCCCCTTATTAGGTTTCACCCTAATCCGGTAAAATCTTGTCACCCTATCTTTAGGCGCGCAACCAACTCCGCTTAATTATGACAAATGTACTCTTAGACAGGGTCTATTCCTCCTCTGAATAAGAGCTTAACTTGAATCAATATCCTAGAATATCAAAACAAGAATTAAGAACACATAATTAAGAACAAGTCAAATATTTATCATACAATTCAGATAATAATAACAAGATTTGTCTTAGGTTTCATTCCCCTTAGGTATTTAGGGGTTTTAGTTCATAACTAAAAAGGTAAACACCTCAGAACAATAATGAATACAAAACATAAAGAAAAAACCAAAACTCATAAAGGGAAATTGAGGGGAGATCTTCAGTCTTGATGATGAATCCGGCTTCTAAGATGGATCAATCGGCTTTCCTTGAGCAGTTCTCTGTCTCCTTCCCTCTGTGTGTCTTTTTCTCCTCCTCTAGGGTGTATTTATAGGCTTTGGAATGCCTAAGAACCCTCAAAATTGGCCTTTTCTGAATTGTGACTAAACTTGGGCTCGGCAGGGACACGCCCCTGTACAATTGCTTAAGGCCGTGGTCAAGCCTGTTAAATAAGCACAGGCATGTGGTCCACCCATGTGAGTCGTGCTTCGATTCTACCAAATTGACACGGCCGTGTGGTCTGCCCTTGTGAGGAGGTCTAGGCCGTGTTGATTTCGTAC
The DNA here is from genome assembly GCF_007990345.1 of Gossypium hirsutum. Taxonomy (NCBI): domain Eukaryota; kingdom Viridiplantae; phylum Streptophyta; class Magnoliopsida; order Malvales; family Malvaceae; genus Gossypium; species Gossypium hirsutum. The sequence goes on from NC_053426.1 coordinate 85,264,677, forward strand.
GTTGGCCCATTTTCCCCGTTTTGGCCTGTTTCTCGTTCCTTTCAATAAAACATGAAATTAAGGCATTGGAGCATCGAATTCACCAATTTTAAGGAAAAATCATCCATAAAATGTGCTAAGCATGGGATAAAAATATGTATGAATTACGGTTTATCAATCATCACTCAAACCAAATTGTAACTACCAACAAATGCAAAATATACCATCAAACAAACTTCCCAAAATGAGCTAATTAACAAGGCTGATTATTTACAAACATTAACATCATTATCAAGCCATTTTCACATGGCTATTTATACACAATTCAAAACTAACCGTATCAAAACTAGTCTATACATGCCATATGTCATAAGTACAAGCTTTCAAAGTACCGAAATAGTGATTGATAGTATGACGATGATCCTTGACGATCCCCAAGCTCGAGCTAGCTTTATATATCTATAAAACAATGAAAGAGCACACACGGTAAGCTTTGAAAGCTTAGTAAGCCATAAGCAAATAAATCATCACAAGAACATTAACAATTCACTTCGAATAGGCCACATTTAACCAATCTAATACACATATACAATCACTTTTCTCATATAATCCATATTACCACATTAAGTAACTTCACTTGCCTTATTTTTCAATGAACATATAAACTTCATACATTCTTGAATCATTTAGCTCAAATTCACACTCGGCCTCGTTTTGACATTGCCCCTTGAACCATTCAGAATCGTTAAGGATACTTGAAAACACATATATCACATACAATGCCATATCCCAGATATGGTCTTACATGTTATCACATATCAATGCCTCTGTCCCAGACAGGGTCTTACACATAGTCTCATATCAATGCCAATGTCCCAGACATGGTCTTACACAAAATCACACCTCGGAAGTCCTACTGTCATGACAACAGTATCCTATACTATTCCTAAGGTTCATACGGGGCTTTCAACTTCGTAACTCAATCAATTCATGCTCGAAACAAGTCCTCCAAAGCTCAATTCAATTTGGAAACATATATAAATATACAATTCAATTCGACAATATATACATTTAAATTTAAAAACATTTATTTGTATATGAACTTACCTCGTACAGAAACGAACAGATCGGAACAACTATTCAATAACTTTCGACTTGCCCCAATCCAAATTCAATTTCTTTCTTTCTTGATCTAAATAAATTCAAATTTAGCTTATTTAATCACATATTCATTCAATTTCACCCAAAAACACATAAATGGGCATTTTTCACTTTAACCCCTAACATTTCACATTTTTACAATTTAGTCCCTATTTCAAGACACCACAAAATACACAAAATTTCAACAAACCCAAGCATGGAAGAATCTGCCCTAGGTCCCTAGTAGCCCATTAATTCCATTTATTTCACATTTTAACCCCTCAGTTTACAAATTTCACAATTTAATCCTTAATAAGAATTTTTATAAAAAATCACTTAATAAACTATGAAAATCTAGCAACAAATATTCATTTTTCATCATCAAACAAGAAAAAGCTTGAATATTCATTAATAGGATTTCACAAATTCATCATCAAATCCAAAAATTAAAGCATGGGCTAGCTAATATACGAAACAATGATCTCAAAAACGTAAAAATCATCAAAAACCTTACAAAACTTATATACCAATTGAAGCTTCAAATGACCGAACCCTAAATAGCCATGGTTGTCTTCTTTCTTCTTCAAATTTCGACAAACAAAGATGAACACTCCACTAACCTTTTGTTTCATTTTAATTTATTAACATTAATACATAATTTTCCATTTTACCCATGGCTATTTAACTTATAAATTAATTATTGGTTGTCCATAAATGTCCACTTACTAATCTTGGTCAAATAACATTATAAGGACATCCAATGTAACACCCCTAACCTATAACCGTAGCCGAAATAGGTTAAGAGGCATTACCAGACTCATAACACAAATCAGAACCATCAAATATTAAATAACCTTTCATTTCAATAAACATAGATCATTCATATTCAACGTGATACTTTAAACGATCGTACGAAGTCTATAACATGCTTTTAGGATCAATTCGATAACATATGAAAGTTTCAGAACTTAAAAAAAATCAACTTTTAAAAGGTCACACGCCCATGTGAACAGGCCGTGTGCCTCACACGGTCTTTGTCACGCCCATCTGTCTAAGCCGTGGCAAAACAGGGCATAGCTACTGACTTGCCCACATAGCTACAAGACACGCCCGTGTGCCTTGGCCGTGGTCGAATCTGACTTGGGCCACACGGCTAGCCACATGCCCGTGTGGTTTGGACATGTTTGGGCCTGACTTACAATTGTATGGTACCCCAGGGGACACATGACTGTGTAACAAAGCCATGTGTCACATACGGCTGAGACAGACGCCCGTGTCTCTGCCCGTGTGGACAAAAATAGGCCATTTGAATAACCAATTTGCCACCCCAATATGGGTCAACCTACAAGCAAAGAAACAAGTATATTTGCTCAACCATTTCAGCCAATATCTATACCAAATCATACATAATTCATGCTAAAACATAATTTAAACATATGCTATGAACTTACTTCAAATAGTCACATGTTATATACCACATCACATGGTTAAATATATACATCACAAAACATAATTCCACAACCACTAGCCTATGCATGCCATACTTCAAAATATACAATTTCAAAATACCAAAATGAGGTTCGATAGTGTGGTGACGATCCTTGATGATCCACGAGCTTGTAGTAACTTTGATATCTATAAAGCAATGCAAATACACACAAAGTAAGCTTTCAAAAGCTTAGTAAGCTCGTACCAAAAATAATCAACACATAAGTACTTACAAATTCTTAAATCATTTATCAAATCTATACCAACATAATCCATATGTTCATACCAAATCAATGAGCTTCACATACATAGTACTATCTACCATATAGGTATCGTACATACCTGAATATTCCCGTAGTTATTCACTTTCATTCTCATCTTTCGTTTAAATATTTCAAGACTTTCCGTCAATTATTCGTGCTTTGAACATCCGTACACTTATTACTGTAATAGTTAGCCGAAGCTAGAACGATTCCGTACACTTAATGCCATCTCAATTAATTGAAACTAAGTCAGTATCGCACATTTAGTGCCTCATATAACCGAAGCTAGTTTAAATCACACACTTAATGCCACATACTATTGATTTATGATCATATTCATCCAAACCAAACATATATACAATGTATATATAATCAAAACATCAAAATATACTTATCATCATGTTTTATGTACGAACTTACCTTGTACTTGGAATTGTCGACTCGGATTGTTTACTCAATAACCTTCGACTTCCCTCGGTTTAAATCTGAATTCCTCTTTTCTTGATCTATATGTATTCAAAATTAATTCTTTTATTCACCAAATAATTCAAAACAATCCATAGACACATATTTAGGGCATTTTACAAACTATCCCTCTCATTTTCACATTTCGACACTTTAGTCCCTAATTCACAAAATCACAAAATATACAAAATTTGCTTATACACAAGCTTAGCCGAATTTTCATAGCTCTCGTACAAATCCATACATTTCATTTATTTCCTATTTTAGTCCCTGAAAATAATATTTTTACAATTAAGCCCAAATTACTCAATTTCATAAAAAATCCAAAGACAAAACATGCAAACCCAACATCAAGCTTTCATATCTCATCATTTAACATAACAAAACTCATAAATTCATCAATAGCATCTCATCAGATCATCAACAATTTCATGAATTTAAGCATGGGCTAGCTAGAACACTTAACAACGATCACAAAAACGTATAAATTATCAAAAACCAAAACTAAAACATACCTCAATTAAGCTTTAAACTAGCCGAAACCCTAAAAGCTTTAGTTCATTCTTTTTCTTTCTTTATTTTTGACAATTACAACATAATATGGACACATTTCATGTTTGTTTTTATTTAATATATCATATATGCACTTTTTACCATTTTAGCCTTGTTAATAAAACATTAATATGTTATCAACTAATGTCCACTAATGTCATTTAATCATAAATTTGGTCAAATAACCACATAAGGACCTCACAATTATAAAGCCAAGTCAAATAAGCACTTTAACATCTAGCACACAACTTTTAGATTTTACGTGATTAGGTCCTTTTTACAAATTAAACGGACAAACAGTTAAATTTTAATGCGAAACTTTCACACATGCGAATTCATATACCATAAGCAAGGAAAATAATATTTAAAATATTTTTCTAACTCGGATTTGTGGTCACAAAACCACTTTTTCGACTAGGGTCTAAACCAAACTGTTACATCCAATTAAATAAATCATGGCAAGTAAGCACTTAAACAATTAGCATGCCACTTTTGCATTTTACGCGATTTAGTCCTTTTATTTAATTAACTAACCAATCGGTAATATTAAATCACGAAATTTTCACACATATCAAATAACATGTTGTAAACACCAAAAATAATATTAAAATAATTTTATGACCTTGGACTTGTGGTTTCAAAACCACTGTTTTGATTTAGCTAAAACTGGGCTATTACAACTCTCCCCCTTAGGGATTTTCGTCCCTGAAAATCTTACCAGTGAATAGGTTTGGATATAGATCTCTCATAGCATTCTCAGGCTTCCATGTAGCTTCTTCAATCCCATGTTGATGCCATAAGACTTTCACTAATGAAATTTTCTTATTTCTCAGTTTGTTGACCACGCGATCTAAAATTCGGATCGGTTCTTCTTGGTATGTCATATCAAACTGAATCTCAATATCAGACAGGGAAATCACATGTGAGGGATTGAAACAATATCGTCAAAGCATCGATACGTGAAATACATTATGAATCTTTTCTAAATCAGGTGGCAACAACAATCTATAAGCAACTGGCCCAATACGCTCGATAATCTCATACGGCCCGCTGAATCTTGGACTTAACTTGCCTTTACAACCAAACTGAAGTATTTTCTTCCACGAAGAAACTTTTAAAAACACTTTATCCCCAATTAGAAACTCAATATCTTTCTGTTTCAAGTCTGCATATGATTTCTGACGATTTGATGCTTCTTGTAGACTATCATGAATCACTTTCACTTTCTGTTCAGTTTCTTTAATCAACTCAACTCTGTGAATCTTATTCTTGCTAAGCTCTGTCCAATACAAAGGTATTTGGCATTTGCGACCGTACAAAGCTTCGTATGGCGCCATTTTTATACTCGATTGAAAGCTATGATTATATGCAAATTTAATCAATGGCAAGTATCATTCCCACGTACCTTCAAACTCAAGAATGCAACATCTCAACATATCCTCAAGTATTTGAATAATCTGCGTGGATTGGCCATCTGTTTGCGGATGAAAAGTAGTACTAAAGTGTAGCTTGGTACCCAGTGCATCTTGCAGTTTCTTCCAAAATCGCGATGTGAACCTCGGATCTCTATCCGAAACAATAAATATCCATGCAATCTCACAACCTCAGAAATGTACAACTCAGCTAACTTATTAAGAAAATAATCCATTTGTACCGGAATGAAATGAGCCAATTTGGTTAGTCTATGAACAACCAACAATATCGCATCTTTGTTACTGGGACATAGGGGTAAACCCGATACAAAATCCATAGTGATTCTGTCCCATTTTCACTCGGGAATGTAATCTACTGCAGTAACCCAGACGGTACCTGATGCTCAGCTTTGACTTGCTGATAGATTAAACATTTCTAAACAAATTCAGAGATATCATGCTTCATACTAGACTGCCAATAAAGCTGTTTCAGATCATTATACATTTTTTTACTTCCGGGATGAACAGATAACCGACTACTATGAGCTTTATTTAAAATCATCTGAATCAACTCTGAATTTCTCGAGACACATAATCAGCCTCTAAATCTCAAACAATCATCAACATCAACCCAAAATTCTGAATTAGGGTTCGAATCATATTGAGCTTGTTTTGCTAGCATTTCTTTATCAACTTTTTGAGCTTCACAAATCTGCTATCAAAACAACGGTCTCGCTTTCATCTCAGCTACAATCACACCATCATCAGATAGGGCTAACTAAGTATTCATTGCACGTAGAGCAAACAAAAATTTCTGACTTAATGCATCAGCAACAACATTGGCCTTTCCCAGATGGTAGTTAATCACTATCTCGTAATCTTTTAACAATTCAAACCATCTCCGTTGTCGCAAATTCAAATCTTTCCAAGTCATCAGATATTTCAAACTCTTGTGATTTGAATAAATATGACATTTCTCTCTGAACTGATAGTGGCTCCAAATCTTCAACGCGAACACGATAGCTGTTAATTCCAAATTGTGGGTCAGGTAATTCTTTTCATGCGGCTTCAATTGTCTCGAGGTATAAGCTATGACTTTGTGTTCCTGCATCAAAACACAGCCCAGACCATTCAACGATGCATCACTATAGATTATGAATTCTTTACCCGATTCTGGCTGAACTAACACTAGAGCTTCGGTTAAAGCTTTCAACCGATCAAAACTTTTTTGGCATTTATCTGACCACTTGAACTTAACATCTTTTCGTAGCAGCTTTGTCATCAGAGTTGCAATCATGGAGAAGCCATTTACAAATTGTCTGTAATAACCGGTGAGTCCTAGAAAACTACGAACTTCAAATACATTTCATAGAGGCTTCCAATCCATTATTACCGAATTCTTACTCGAATCGACTCAAATACCCAATGCTGACACAATATGCCCCAGAAAACCAACTTCTCATAACCAGAACTCACATTTACTGAACTTTGCAAAAAGTTGTTTATCTCGCAAAGTCTTTGGCACTATTCTCAGATGTTCAACATGCTCGGATTCATCACGAGAATAAATCAAGATGTCATTTATAAAAACAACAACAAATCTGTCCAAATATGGTCTGAAGATCCGATTCATTAGGTCCATAAAAATAGCAGGTGCATTCGTTAATCTGAAAGGCATAACTAGAAACTCATAATGCCCATACCTCATTTGGAAAGTAGTTTTCGGCACATCAGAGTCTTTAACTCGCAGCTGATAATAACCCAATCTCAAATATATCTTTGAAAACACTGTAGCTCATTCTGATAAAAAAAATCATCAATTCATGGCAGAGGATAATTATTCTTGATAGTCGCTTTATTGAGTTGTCGATAATCGATGCACATTCTCGTAGTTCTGTCTTTCTTTTTTACAAAGAAAACCAGTGCACCCTAGGGAGAATAACTCAGTTGTGTGAAACCTCTATCTATCAAGTCTTGCAACTAAGCTTTCAACTCTTTTAATTCAGTCGGTGACATTCTGTACGGAGCTATGGATATTGGAGTTGTTCTTGGTACTAAGTCAATACTAAATTCAATTTCTCTGATTGGTGGAAAACTCGATAACTCTTTAAGAAACAAATCTAGATATTCACACACAACTGGTACTGATTCAATCTTCTTTGCGGTCACTTTAGTGTCAAGCACATAAGAAAAGTAAGCTTCATATCCCTTTCTCACATATTTCCGAGCTAACATCGAAGAAATCACTGCCGGTAAACCATTCAAAACATCTGACTTGATTCGAATAATCTCATTATTCTGACATCTCAAATCAATCTTCTTTCTTTTACAATTTACTATTTCATCATGCAGTGTTAACCAATCCATACCCAGAATTATATCAAATTCATCGAATGGCAACAACTTCAGATTGGCCGAAAAATAGAAATCTTGAATCATCAATTGGCAGTTCTTGCATACTTTATCAATTAGAACACACTTGCCTAAGGGGTTCGATACTCGAATCACAAATTCAATAGACTCTATAGGCAAAGTCTTACTGGATACTAAGTTCATACATATATACGAATGAGTAGATCCAAGATCAATAAAATGCAATAACACTAGTATCATAGAGAGTGAAAGTACCAGTAATAACATCTGGAGATAAAGCTTCTTCGTAAGCACGAATAGTATAAGCTCTGGCAGGTGCTCAGGCTTCAAATCTCACAACAGTGTCTTTAGTTATTCTCTAGCTACCACTCACATTACTCGTGTTTCTGGGTGGTCTACCTCTAGCTGCAGTGTTACTCGTATTCTGCACTGTATATTGCTTAGCCAATTCAAGACATTCTTGGAGGAAATGATCTAATGATCCACATTTGAAACAAGCTCGATCATTCAATGTACAATTGTCGGGATGTCATTCACTGCAATATTTGCACTCAGGTTGATTTGGTTTGACATTTCCAACACTAGCTCTTGAACTCATAGGTGGCCTCTCTCGATCTTGTCTAGAATAACCCAAAGTAGCCTTTGAACTTCTAAAATCATCTCGAAACCTCTTTGATGCCGACTAGTATGACTTACTCAATGATCTTTTTCGCAAATCTCTAACTTCAAAGTCAGCTTTCTTTTTTTCTTTCCCGAGTTCTTCAGCTTTTGCATGCTCGCTCAACGAGTATCACAAACTCTTTGATTTTGAGAATTCTGACTAATAACTTGATGTCTTCATTTAAACCATCCTTGAATCTCTTGCACATAATAGATTCAGTCGAAACACATTCCTGGGCGTATCTGCTGAGTCTCACAAATTCCCGTTCATATTCTGTCACGGTCATGAGATCCTGTTTCAACTCGAGAAATTCTTTGCGTTTCTGATCTATGAATCTCTGATTGATATATTTCTTTTGGAATTCAGTCTGAAAGAACTCCCAAGTAACCCGTTCTTTTGGAACCACCGATACCACTGTATTCCACCAATGAAACGCGGTGTCTCAAAGCAAAGATACGACACATTTGATACATTCATCAGGGGTCCAGAATAATTCTTTGAACACCCAGATCCTATTATCAAGTCGAAACTTGGCCCCTTCAGCATCATCATCTACCCTTGCTCTGAACTCTTCGACCCCATATTTTCTGATTTTATCAATCGGAGGATTATTCAATCGCATCGGATTAGTAACTTGAGGTATTACATGTATTTGAGGAGGATTAGGTGGGGGTGGAGGTTGTTGAGCAGCTGGATTTGTCCAGATGTACTGTGTGAACCATTCGTTCATTATCTGGAAGAAGGCTTGTTTAGCCTCTTCCTTGTGGCTACTCGTAATTGGCCTAGAATTAGCTAGCGCTGCCCCTTGAGCGGGAGCGGGCACATTACTTTGCACATTATCATCTACTACTCGATTGGGATCCATTTACTATACAAAAACACATTTTAATTGTCAGGAATCATCACACTATCTCAGTTTATATATATGGCATGTATAGCTAGACTCACATGCGCTACGTTAGTTCTAGAACTAACTAAACCGTAGCTCTGACACCAATAAAATGTAACACCCCTAACCTATATCCTTCACCGAATTAGGGTTACGAGGAATTATCGATCAAAAAAACGTTCCGAACTGTCATTTATTATAATTTATGCACAAAGTGATATCATTTCCTCTATAAAATTTTCAAACTCAAATAACAACTATCCTCTTATTTCCTATAAGACAAATTTACATATTTAAGGTACATAACCAACCTAAAACAATCACACTTTACTAACCACATCTTATGTACGAACTATGCTTCAAAACTCAACTATTTCAATTTCATTTATCTGTTCAAATTTTGAACCAAACTAACATACATCAATACCATATTTTTTACGCTTCATAAATTCAATGTTCAAAGCATATGTCCATCAATTTCATGGCATTCGAATACCTAAATTATAATCAAACATATTTCATTTCACATACCAATTTCATTCTTCACATAATCAAACATATAATTAACAAGACATCCCTAATAATTTGGCCAAATGTATACGACATCACAAAACATATATATATACATACCATATACCAAAATCTCATACTTATCAAAATGAGCCAAATACCATAACTGAATATACAACCACATATATAACACATTTTGTAATCAAGCATTAAACCAACAACTTGACCTTTAAATATCGAACCATAAACAAACATGTCATAGGCATATGTATTTATCTTACCTATCATTAGCCGAATGTAAATATATATATCATAATTTATCTCACAAAATGACCAAAGTGATTGTCATCATTTACAAACCAATTCACAAGGCAAATTCACATGGCATAGCATAGTCATTAAATAGCAAATATGAACACATACCAATATTAACATCTAACTGAATAATTAACCACATTACCATCACTCAAACCAAATTGTAACTATCCACAAATACAAAATAGACCATCAAACAAACTTCCCAAAATGAGCTAATTAACAAGGCCGATTATTCACAAACATTAACATCATTATCAAGCCAATTTCGCATGGCTATTTATACACAATTCAAAACTAACTGTATCAAAACTAGCCTATACATGCCATATGTCATAAGTACAAGCTTTCAAAGTACTAAAATAGTGATTGATAGTGTGACGATGATACTTGACAATCCCTGAGCTCGAGCTAGCTTTATATATCTATAAAACAATGAAAGAACACACAAGGTAAGCTTTGAAAGCTTAGTAAGCCGTAAGCAAATAAATCATCACAAGAACATTAATAATTCAATTCGAATAGGCCACATTTAACTAATCTAATACACATATACAATCACTTTTCTCATATAATCCATATTACAACGTTAAGTAACTTCACTTACCTTATTTTTCAATGAACATATAAACTTCATACGTACCAGAATCATTTAGCTCAAATTCACATTCGGTCTCATTTTGACATTTCCCATTGAACCATTCAGAATCGTTAAGGATACTTGGAAACACATATATCACATACAATGCCATACCCCAGATATGGTCTTACATGTTATCACATATCGATGCCTCTGTCCCAGACAGGGTCTTTCACGTAATCTCATATCGATGCCAATGTCCCAGACATGGTCTTACACGAAATCACACCTTGAAAGCCCTAATGTCATGACATCAGTATCCTATACTATTCCTAAGGTTCATACGAGGCTTTCAACTTCGTAACTCAATCAATTCATGCTCGAAACAAGTCCTCCAATGCTCAATTCAATTCGGAAACATATATAAATATACAATTCAATTCGGCAATATGTACATTTAAATCTAAAAACATTTATTTGCATATGAACTTACCTCGTACGAAAACAAACGGATCGAAACAACTATTCAACAACTTTCGACTTTCCCCGATCCAAATCTAATTTCTTTCTTTCTTGATCTAAATAAATTCAAAATTAACTTATTTAATCACATATTTATTCAATTTCACCCAAAAACACATAAATGGGCATTTTTTACTTTAGCCCCTAACATTTCACATTTTTACAATTTAGTCCCTATTTCAAAACAACACAAAATACACAAAATTTCATCAAACACAAGCATGGGCGAATCTTCCCTAGGTCCCTAGTAGCCCATTAATTCCATTTATTTCATATTTTATGTAACACCCCAAACCCGGCCTAGACGTTATGGCCAGATCCGACATGCCACATCGAAGCGTTCAAAACATTTTATATTGTTGATCTAGAAAAACTTACTTAGTGTTTTAAAAAAATAACTATAAGTTAAAATGAATGGAAGCTGTGCACCAGGTAGGAAACCAAAAAAAGAGGAGGTGAGTCCATCGGACTGCTTAAGTACCAAGCTTCCTTCGGATCCAATCCTAGACATGCACACCGCCATTGCCACACCTCAATGTCATGTATATTTTCAGGAAACCAATTTGATTAAGTCCTTTTTAGGAAAAGTGATTAATTTTGGAAAATATTTTCATTGCGAAAGCTTTGCTTGTTGTCGTGTTATTTTGAAATCAATTACTGTTCTTGAAAACGCACCCTAGGGCTATCCAATTTCAACAGTTAAATATAAGTAATACCTATCTTAACAAAACATATTAAAACCATTAAGAAAAATTAAGCGGCCTTATTACATTTAAAAATCCAAAACCTTAAGTGTAAATAAAAGGATGTCCAGTTCATCAGAAGAAAAATCGAATTTATAGAACATGTGGCCACTCCGAATCCCTCACAGCTCCAGGCCCACTATGGGTGGGGAGTACCTGGGTGGATGGAAATAAAGGGGTGAGTTTGGGGAAACTCAGTGTGTAAATTAACCCAACCATAGCCTATGTCGGTTCAGACCATAGAAAACAGAATAAGTTGGCCTTAGCCCAGAACAGAATTTAGAATAAAGCCCATAAGCCCATAATAAATCAGAACAGATATTACATGTTTATGCAAAACCCAACCCATATCCAACCATATGCACCCCTATACCAACCTTTCACCATGTGGGGAGACTACTCGACCCATCCAACCGCTACACGCCACAGAAATATGCAGCATGGCTGCTAGAACAGATAATGTGACAGAGTCACCAGATACAGATAATCGTGGCAGAGCCACCAGAACAGATATATGTGGCAGAGCCACTAGATCAGATAATTGTGGCATAGCCACCAGGATGCTTCCTCCATAATATAACCCATGTCCCTATGCAACAGATATACAATCATGGCATACATCATACGGAATCAGATCATCATGCTTTTTAGTCAAAAGTAACCCTAGGGGTATAATGGTAATTTTACACCTAGAGGTGTAACAGTAATTTTCCATACATAGGGATATTGAAGTAATTTAACTATTCTTAAGGTTTTCATGCATAACATAGCCATTTACGTACGACCAGAAACACTTACCGCATTTTCTTACCGAATTGGGCCCGCTGGCCCATTATCCTGATTTTGGCCCATTAAGCCCAGAAACATCGAAATGCTCAAAATCGTGCACTCTACAGTCTTACCACTTTAATTTACCATATACATCACACTATTAATCTCACGAGCATTCGCACACTCGCAAGTTCTCAAAATATCGGCTTTTCGGCATTTTGACTTTTCGACTTTTGCCGATCTAGTCTATAAGAGGGTGTCAGTTACACTCCTGTTTACGACGATATGCTGACGAGATCCACACACGAATTGCCTACAGTTGGATTACTAACACGTTAATCTAACTATCAAAAATGAATTACGTATTAACCCCTTACCATAATCAGCCAATAGCACCTTAGGCACTAGCGATCCTACCTTTGCCGAAATTAGTGATTATGTCTAGATCCAGTCGTTCCACTTGTCCAAGCCTTTGATCAGCAGCCTCTAGATCACACTAGCATCAAAAATAAAATAGTTATCACAACCCTTAGAGCTTCAAGCCCAAATCGACAGTCTCTCTAACCTTCAGGGGTTTCAACTTTTTCTAAAACTTGAAATAAAGATTAGGGTCAAAAACTTACCACTGGTTCCTTCGGTCAATGATTCCAATTAAATCCTACTCAATTTCGATGCAGATCTAACCCCTCAAATGATAACAAAATTTGAGCCTTTAGTGATCTTAAAATTCAGCTATGTCCCTATGGCTATGCGTTTTCGGTTTTTTTTGTAACTGTGAAGAAAAGAGGGGGTTTTGTAGTGGCTTTGTCGACAGAGGTTTAGGGTTTAGAGAAAGAAAGAATTGATCAAAAAGGATGAAGAAAAATCAGCAGGTTTTTGCTAGGAGAATTTGGCACAGACAATATGAACTTTCAGGATTTCGGCTTTTGTGATATTCAGCTGTAAGGCTTAAAAATAATAGGAAGAAAGTGGTGTAGAGTACAGTGGTAGAAGGATTCAGCTATGGAGAAAAGAAGAGGAGAAGGTAGATGGAAAGAAAAAGTAAAGAAAGGAGGACGAGGAAGGATGGTCAGAAAAACGGCACAACTTACCCCCAGATGCTGAATTTATACTTGGCATTTAACCTAGCCGAAATTTGCCCCCTAAAGAAACCCTTGGCTGGCCAACTCTTGCTCCTCAAGAGTCCATCATTCGGCCAATACTGCTCTCCCTAATCAGCTCTAAATCCTCTCCCTTATCCCCTCCTTACTCAATCTCCTGAGCAACTCAAACTCCTCCTGACAGTCTTTTACTTGAGTTCCATTACTTACCCCTTTTAAACATAAAAAATAATTCCCTTAATATGCTCCCATTGTGACTTGAACCTTGGTTCTCCCTAGCATCCACACGCCACTTTTATAGCTTTCCCAGTGGCGTCACATGCCACTTTGCCACCTGCTTCCTTGTGTTTTATTTTACCCAATTAATACTTGAAAGCCCAGTTAACCAGACCCCCTTTTTTTCCTATGGAATTAAAATTAATTAAAAATACCGGGTTTTAACTGAAGCTTGGGCCTTCTAGAGGCCCACTAACATAATTGAACCTATGCCAAGCAGACAGAACACAGAAATATTAAATTTTTCCAGCATACACAGAATTCCTGAAAATTGGGGCGTTACAACTCTACCTTTCTTAAAGAAATTTCGTCCTCGAAATTTACCTGATCCAAACAGATGAGGGTATTGCTGTTGCATCGCCTCTTCTGGCTCCCAAGTAGCTTCCTTTCTACCATGATTACGCCAAAGCACTTTCAGTAATGGGACAGATTTCCTTCTTAGAACCTTAACCTCTCGAGCTAATATTTGCACAGGCTCTTCCTCGAAGGACAAATCAGTTTGCACTTCAATATCTGCAACCGGCACGACATGAGTAGGGTCAGAACAATAACGCCTTAACATGGAGACGCGAAAAACATCGTGAATTTTGTCTAACTCTAGAGGCAATTCCAATTGATAAGCCACTGGGCCTACTCGCTTCAAAACTCGATAAGGCCCAATGAACCGCGGACTCAACTTGCCCTTCTTACCAAACCTTAATATCTTCTTCCAAGAAGAAACCTTTAAGAAGTCCATATCACCTTCTGAGTACTCAATCTCCTTACGCTTCAAATCTACATATGACTTTTGCCTATCAGATGCTTCTTTTAACCGATCCCTAATTATTCTGACCTTATCCTCAATATCAGCTACCAACTCTGGTCCAAGAACTTATCACTCTCCCAGTTCAGTCCAATAACTAGGTGTACGACACCTTCATCCATACAGTGCTTCATACGGTGCCATTCAAATACTCGCCTGGTAACTGTTATTGTATGCAAATTCTGCCAACAGCAAGTAATCCTCCCAACTACCTCAAAAGTCAATCACGCATTCCCTCATACAACTTGGCTAACTTTTGAAGTGAAAAGTCAGTACATACAGGTATGAAATGGGCCGATTTGGTCAACCTATCCACAATCACCCACACCGAGTCTTTCTTCGATAGTGTCAAAGGCAGCCCACTCACAATGTCCACGGTTACCCTCTCCCACTTCCAAAGTGGTATCTTCACTGGCTGCAATAGTCCAGAAGGTAATTGATGCTCAGCTTTCACTTGCTGGCATGTCAGACATTTCCCTACAAACTTCGTTACTTCTCGTTTAAGCCCAGGCCACCAGTACAGCTCTTGCAAGTCGTGATACAACTTATTTCCTCCAGGATGCATGGCACAAAGTCCCCCATAAGGTTCCTTCAGTATTGTCTGCCTCAAGTTAGAGTCCTTCGGAACACAAATTCTTCCTCGGAAACACAGAAACCCTTCGCCGGTTAACCCAAACTCAGAAGTTTCCCCTTCCTTAACTTGTTGAAAACGAGCGACCAACGACTCATCTTCCAACTACTTTTCCTTAATTTGGTCCACCCAAGTTGGCCTTACTTGCAATTCAGCTAACAAACTGCCATCATCATACAGACTGAGACGAGCAAACATTGCTCTCAGATCAGATACAGTTCTACGACATAGAGCATCGGTTACCACATTAGCCCTGCCTAGGTGATACTCGATCAAACAGTCATAATCCTTAAGCAACTCAATCCATCTCCTTTGCCTAAGGTTCAACTCCTTCTGAGTCAACAAATACTTAAGACTCTTATGGTCTGTGTCTATAATACACCTTTCTCCGTACAAGTAATGTCTCCAAATCTTAAGTGCAAATATCACTGCTGCCAACTCCAAATCATGAGTAGGATAGTTCCCCTCGTAAGGCTTAAGCTGTCGTGATGCATATGTCACCACCTTACCCTCCTGCATTAACACGCAGCCCAACCCTACATGTGATACGTCACTGAACACAGTAAAATCCTTCCCAGACTCTAGCTGAATTAACACAGGTGCTTTAGTCAAAACTTTCTTCAACTTCTCAAAAGCTTCGTGCTGCTTCTCAGTCCATACAAACGGTACTCCTTTCCTTATGAATTTTGTCAGAGGTGCTGCCATCACAGAAAAACCTTCCACAAACCTTTTGTAGTATCCTGCCAATCCTAGAAAACTCCGTATTTCCGACACTGACCTAGGTTGCTTCCACTCCAAAATCGCTTCAATTTTCTGAGGGTCCACCCTAATCCCCTCAGCAGAGACCACATGTCCTAAGAAGGTTACTTCCCTCAACCAAAATTCACACTTGCTAAACTTTGCATAGAGTTCCTTCTCCCTTAACACTTGCAGCACAATACGGAGATGCTCATCATGCTTCGCTTTAGTTTTAGAATATACCAAGATATCATCAATAAAGACTACTACGAACCGATCCAAAAATGGTTGGAACATACGATTCATCAGATCCATAAAAGCTGCAGGAGCGTTCATCAATCCAAATGGCATAACCAGAAACTCAAAATGACCATACCGAGTCCTGAATGCCATCTTATGGATATCTGCCTCCTTGACCCTTAACTGATGATATCCAGATCGAAGGTCGATCTTGGAAAATACAGAAGCTCCTCTAAGATGGTCGAACAGATCGTCAATCCTTGGTAGTGGATACTTATTCTTAATCGTCAGTTTGTTCAACTGGCGATAATCAATGCACATCCGCATCGTACCATCCTTCTTTTTCACGAATAGCACAGGTGCTCCCCATTGGGACACGCTTGGCCTAATGAAGCCCCTATCCAACAATTCTTGAATTTGTGCCTTTAACTCCACTAACTCCTTCGGTGCCATCCTATATGGTGCGATGGACACCGGCGCCATTCCAAGCAACAAGTCGATTCCAAACTCGACTTCTCGGTTCAGAGGGAATCCCGGAAGCTCCTCCGTGAAAACATCTTGGAACTCCTTTACGGTCTTAACCTTATCCACTGTCAGTCCCTCCTGTTTTGACTGACTTACAAATGCCAAATAGGCCTCACAACCTTTCCGAATCCACTTTTCAGCTCTTAATGCTGACACCACATTGGACAAATAATCCCTTCGCTCACCTATCACCATAACCTCCTCACCCTCCGTGGTCCTTAACACCATTCGTTTAGCAGCAAAATCCAGAGTCGCCTTATGCTTAACAAGCCAGTCCATTCCTAGAATGAGGTCAAATTCTCCGAACGGTAACTCTATCAGATCTCCAGGGAAAGTTCTACCTTGAGTTTCTAAGGGTACATCCCTATATAGTTTGTCTACCCTAACTGAGTGACCCAAAGGACTTAGCACAGATACCCCACTCACAATCTTCTCAGAGTGCACACCCAACAACCCAGATATGGCACATGCAACATAGGAATGAGTAGATCCAATATCCACCAAAGCAGTATACAGCATGCTAGAAACCAAAAACGTACCAGTTATGACGACAGGTGCGTCGCCCTCCTCTCGACGACGAGCTGCATACACCAACACTGGCTGTCGAGCTTCAGCATTTTCAGCACCCCTACCAAGTGCCCCTCAACCTCGACCACTTTCATTTCAGCCCTTACCTTGTCCACGTTCTCTCGGTGGTTGTGGTCCACCTCTCATGGGTTGAGCAACCCTCTGTACAGCAACTTGAGCCTGATCAGCTCTCTGAGGACAGCCTTTAACTCTATGCTCCATAGATCTGCATCGAAAACAAGCACCAGAACATCTCCTACACTCTCCCAAATGTACCTTACTACAGTCTCCACAGATTGGTGGTCTAACAATATTCATCGGCACTGATCGAACTGGTTCCTCCACTTTTGCTCTCTTAACATTTCTATTTGCTCCACCCGGAGGTCCAAAATCCTTCCGAAAACGGTTCCGATCTTTCTTCCGATTCTGCTTTTCAGTACGTTTTACCTCCTCAGCTATCTTTGCTTTCTCCACCAAGACCATAAAGTCCCACTCCCTCTACGGAGCAATCAACACCTTAAGGTCATCCCTAAGACCATCCTCGAACTGCACACTTCACTCATATTCCGTAGCGACTATGCCCACGGCATACCGGCTCAGCCTCAGAAGCTCGGCCTCGTACTTAGCAACTGTTTTACCTCCTTGCACCAGATTCAAGAATTCCTTTCTACGGGCGTCTACATAACTCGCCCCAACATACTTCCCTTTAAAGGCCGTCTTAAATAGTTCCCAAGTTACCCTATTAGTTGGGGTCCCTTTTCTCACAGTGAGCCACCACTGATAAGCATTGTCCCGTAGCAACGATACAGCTCCCTTCAACTTCTGCTCCACAGAGAAGTCCAAGTCGTCCATAATCCATTCTGTAGCCTCCAACCAATATTCCGCCACATTCGGGGCTACACCAGACATGCCCCTAAAGATCTCCGCTCCGTTAGCCCGGAGTCGTTCAGAAATGGATCCCCAAATTTCGTTGCCCGTACTTGCCCCAGCAACCCTTTCCAGAACACGAAGCATTGCCTGCGACAGGGCATCATCCCCGGCACCGCGGTCATGAGACTTGACCTCTGTTGTCGGTGGTACTGATGCATCTGCTGCCAAAATATGTCTTAAAGACGAAGATCCTACTCAAGCACTTCCTTGGCCTCGTCCACGGCCTCTTCCACTAGCAGCTCTTGTACTCATATCGTATTATCTGATTACAAATTTTTATGCATTAATTCAATATTCTAGTGTTTATTACAGATGTTTTATGAATCAGACAGTAATTCAGAGTTTGTTTTCGCATAATCGAAGTCTATATACAGTTTCAATCTCTTATCAAATTTTCCTATGGTTTCCGTATCATCCTATCTAGAGTATCCTAGTAGGGTTTCAGTACAGACAGATTATTCAGAAAAATATTCAGAAAAGTTCAGAGTAATACTTACAGGCTTGGGCCGAAGATTCGGAATACCACTTTCTAAAGATCTAAATTTTGAAAACCGAGTTTTTTTTCAATCTTCATAAAATTTTTGTTTTCGAAAATTTTTGTTTTTGTAAACCCATTCCACAGCCGAGTTGTTCAACTTGGCTCTGATATCACTAAATGTAACACCCCAAACTCGGCCTAGACGTTATGGCCGGATTCGACGTACCACATTGAAGCATTCAAAACATTTTATATTGTTGATCTAGAAAAACTTACTTAGTGTTTTAAAAAAATAATTATAAGTTGAAGTGAATGGAAGCTGTGCACCAGGTAGGAAACCAAAAAAAGAGGAGGTGAGTCCATCGGACTACTTAAGTACCAAGCTCCCTTTGGATCCAATCCTAGACATGCACACCGCCATTGCCACACCTCAACGTCATGTATATTTTTAGGAAACCAATTTGATTAAGTCCTCTTTAGGAAAAGTGATTAATTTTGGAAAATATTTTCATTGCGGAAGCTTTGGTTGTTGTCATGTTATTTTGAAATCAATTACTGTTCTTCAAAACGCACCCTAGAGCTATCCAATTTCAACAGTTAAATATAATTAATACCTATCTTAACAAAACATATTAAAACCATCAAGAAAAATTAAACGGCCTTATTACATTTAAAAACCCAAAACCTTAAGCATAAATAAAAGGATGTCCAGTTCACCAGAAGAAAAATCGAATTTACAGAACGTGTGGCCACTCCTAATCCCTCACAACTCCAGGCCCACTATGGTTGAGGAGTACTTGCGTGGATGGAAATAAAGGGGTGAGTTTGGGAAAACTCAGTGTGTAAATTAACCCAACCATAGCCTATGTCGGTTCAAACCACAGAAAACAGAATAAGTTGGCCTTAGCCCAGAATAGAATTTAGAATAAAGCCCATAGGCCCATAACAGATCAGAACATATATTACATGTTTATGGAAAACCCAACCCATATCCAACCATATGCACCCCCATAACAACCTTTCACCATGTGGGGAGACTACTCGACCCACCCAACCGCTACACGCCACAGAAATATGCAGCATGGCTGCTAGAACAGATAATGTGACAGATTCACCAGATACAGATAATCGTGGCAGAGCCACCAAAACAGATATATGTGGCAGAGCCACCAGATCAGATAATTGTGGCATAACCACCAGGACGATTCCTCCATAATATAACCTATGTCCCCATGCAACAGATATACAATCAGGGCATACATCATACGGAATCAGATCATCATGCTTTCAGTCAAAAGTAACCCTAGGGGTATAATGGTAATTTTACACCTAAGGGTGTAATAGTAATTTTCCATACATAGGGATATTCAAGTAATTTAACAATTCTTAAGGTTTTCATGCATAACATAGCCATTTACGTACGACCAGAAACACTTACTGCGTTTTCTTACCGAATTGGGCCCGCTGGCCCATTATTCCGATTTTGGCCCATTAAGCCTAGAAACATCAAAATGCACAAAATCGTGCACTCTACAGTTTTATCACTTTAATTTACCATATACATCACACTATTAATCTCACGAGCATTCGCACACTCGCAAGTTCTCAAAATATTAGCTTTTCGGCATTTCGACTTTTCAGCTTTTGCCGATCTAGTCTATAAGAGGGTGTCAGTTACACACCTATTTGCGACGATATGCTGACGAGATCCACACACGAACTGCCTACAATTGGATTACTAACATGTTAATCTAACCATCGAAAATGAACTACGTATTAACCCCTTACCATAATCGGCCAATAGCACCTTAGGCACTAGCGATCCTACCTTTGCCGAAATTAGCGATTATGTCTAGATCCAATCGTTCCACTTGTCCAAGCCTTTGATCAGCAGCCTCTAGATCACATTAGCATCAAAAATAAAATAGTTATTACAACCCTTAGAGCTTCAAGCCCAAATCAACAGTCTCCCTAACCTTTAGGGGTTTCGACTTTTTCTAAAACCTGAAAGAAAGATTAGGCTCAAAAACTTACCACCGATTCCTTCGGTCAATGATTCCAATTAAATCCTACTCAATTCTGATGCAGATCTAACCCCTCAAATGATAACAAAAGTCGAGCCTTTAGTGATCTTAAAATTCGGCTATGTCCCTATGGCTATGCGTTTTTGGTTTCTTTTTGTAACAGTGAAGAAAAATGGGGGTTTTGTAGTGGCTTTGTCGACAGAGGTTTAGGGTTTAGAAAAATAAAGAATTGATCAAAAAGGATGAAGAAAAATTAGTAGGTTTTTTCCAGGAGAATTCGGCACAGACAATATGAACTTTTGGGATTTTGGCTTTTGTGATATTCGGCTGTAAGGCTTAAAAATAATAGTAAGAAAGTGGTGTATAGTAGAGTGGTAGAAGGATTCGGCTATGGAGAAAAGAAGAGGAGAAGGTAGATGGAGAGAAAAAGTAAAGAAAGGAGGAGGAGGAAGGATGGTCAGAAAAACGGCACAACTTACCCCCAGATGCCGAATTTATACTTGGCATTTAACCTAGCCGAAATTTGCCCCCTAAAGAAACCCTTGGCCGGCCAACTCTTGCTCCTCAAGATTCCATCATTCAGCCAATACTGCTCTCCCTAATCAGCTCCTAAATCCTCTCCCTTATCCCCTCCTTACTCAATCTCTCGAGCAACTCAAACTCCTCCTGACAGTCTTTTACTTGAGTTCCATTACTTACCCTTTCTAAACATAAAAAACAATTCCCTTAATATGCTCCCATTGTGACTTGAACCTTGGTTCTCCCTAGCATCCACATGCCACTTTTATAGCCTTCTCAGTGGCGTCACATGCCAGTTTGCCACCTGCTTCTTTGTGTAACATCCCGATTTAGGGCCAAAACGGAATAGTGGTTTTGAAACCATGAATCCAAGAATTTATTATTTTGATTAAGTTTTAGTGTTTATATTATGATTTCATAATCGTATGAAAATTTTGTTGCGAAATTTTATCGATTGGGTGTTTAATTTGACGTTTAGGACTAAATTGAAATAGGTGAAAAATGTGTGTGTTCTAGTTCATAAAGTACTTGATTGAAATGGGGGTTTTAATTAGAGGTCCTTAAATGGAAATTATACCATTATACTTTATATGGACAAAAATTTGGACATGGATGGAATTTTTAGAAAGTTTAGTAGTAAGGGCATTTTGGTCATTTGCATAATAAATGAAATAAAATGGGAAAAATAACACAAAAATGTGTTCATCCTCATTTAACTTGGCCGAAACTTGCATGTTCTCCATAGCTAGGGTTTGTTTCAAGCTTTCAAGCTCAATAGTAAGTGCATTCAAGCCACGTTTTTAATGTTCTTTACATTTTTGAAATCCTCGTAGCTCGGTTTACCTATTTCTACCATTATTTCGAGTTAGGGTTTATGTTTAAAAATTTACCCATGAATGATATGCATGTATTTTGATGTTTTATGGTAGAATATGAATGTTTGAGGTTAGGAGAACGATCTTTTCTAAGCGATTTTTAGCGAAAATGAGCAAAACGGTATAATCGGTAAAAATACCTAATGCTCATAAGTACATGTTAGAGTGAGAATTTGATGTTGTTATAGAAGAGAAAAATGTTCAGCATGTCATAAAACATAAGAATAACGGCTGAAATTAAATTTCCGAGCCTAGGGGCAAAATCATAATTTTGTAAAAGTTAGGGGGCAAAAATGTAATTTTTACATAATGTGATTTTTGGATTGAAATAAATAGTATGAGTGTTAAATGAGCTAAATGTGTTGTTATAGATCAAGAAAGGCGTGGAATCGACCTCGAACAGGGGAAGGAAAAGGTTTTGGACTAAATTACAAAATTTTTATATTTTGCACCGAGGTAAGTTTGTATGTAAATAATACATTAACCCCATTTACATTTTTGTATTTCAGCCTATTTTATATATTTTAGTTGATTTTGAATCATAAATCGACTATTGGAAGAATGGAAATAAGTAATAGTGAGAGAAATCCCGGTTGAACTTTCGAAAAGATTGAATAATATAGATGAAATGTAGCTAGGTCACATGTGTGATACGGGATGTATCCCATGTAGACAAGAGAGCTACGGGAGAGGATAAATGTAGCTAGGTCACCTGTGTGATTCCAAGTGAAGGACACCATGTGGACAAGAGAGCTACGAGATAAATTGGCTAGGTCACATGGGTGGTACTAAGTGTTCACCATGTGTACAAGAGAGCCGAATTATATGAAATATGATGGTGGAGCTGTGTGCTGAAACCACTAAGTATTGAGGATCGATCCGAATTGTTCAACGGGATGATTTTATAGTGACATTGTAATCATGAACCTACACTTGTGATGTATGAAATATGGTGAAAGTGAATTGTGATATGTAGGCTAAATGAGGTAAATACAAAGAAAGTGTGAAAGAGTGAATTAGCAATAATACTGTTTTGGATAGTTGCAGTGACGTTAATTTGAAAAATCACCAAAAATAGTAGGAATTTAATTAGAGGCTGAATGAGATATGAATTTAAATATTAATGAGTCTATTTTCATGTAAAAGAAACATAGAAAGTAAAGGAACTATATAATTTGAGATATTTATAATTGTGTGTGACTTTCTCAGAATGACTATGTGATCCCCTATTCTAACTTTGAAAAATCATTAAAAATTGTAAAAAACTAATTAAGAAATATAGTTTACATGTCTAGATTCCTTATTGAGTCTAGTTTTAAATGAAATATAGTTCATGGATATTTGAATTGTGTAGTGGGAGAAATTCAATTTGTAGTGAACAGAGGTCAGATCAGTCGAGCTGTATAACAGGGGAAACTTTAACTAATAAACTGTACTAATTGGCTGGACCAAAAATTCTAGAAAAAAATTAGTAAACATTAATATGAGTCTAGTTTCAAGAAAAGTTTACGGATTTGAATTTAGAGTTTTTTAACTCGAGTTATGATTTATTTAGTGAATATGATGCAGTAGAGACAGCTTGACCAAAGTGGAGTAAATGGTGAAATTAAAAGTAGATACACTTGAGTTATTGCGTAAACATATTAGATTCTTTATTCACTATTTACATACTTGCTTACTAAGCTAAAAGCTTACCCTCTTTTCTCTCTTTTGTCTGATAGTGTCGTCCAGCTTGCACAGGAGCCAAGGATCGTTGAAGATCTGCCTGCACTATCAATATTTTTGGGTATTTGAACTAAACATTTTGAATTATGGCATGTATAGTAGACTTAGTTATTTTGTTACGTGTCATAATTGTCTAGGTTTTAAAATATTAAGTATAGTATTTGATCGATTATTTTGTACGAAGCCTTTGAAATTGGCTAATATTATTAAAGACAGATGTTATAATGATTCATGATCTAATTGTATGCCATATTTTTGTTTTGGTTTTATTTAATGGTATGTACTATGATTCAGTAATACCTCGTACCCTGTTCCGGCGACGGATAGGGCAAGGGGTGTTACACCTTATGTTTTATTTTACCCAATTAATACTTAAAAGCCCAGTTAACCAAACCTCTTTTTTTCCTATGGAATTAAAATTAATTAAAAATACCGGGTTTTAACTGAAGCTTGGGCCTTCTAGAGGCCCACTAACATAATTAAACCTACACCAAGCAGACAGAACACAGAAATTTTAAATTTTGCCAGCATACACAGAATTCCCAAAAATTGGGGCGTTACATTTTAACCACTCAATTTACAAATTTCACAATTTAATCCTTAATAAGCATTTTTATAAAAAATTACTTTATAAACTTTGAAAATCTAACATCAAATATTTATTTTTCATCATCAAATAACAAAATTCTTGAATATTCATCAATGGAATTTCACAGAGTCATCATCAAATCTGAAAATTAAAGCATGGGCTAGCTAATATGCAAAGCAACGATCTCAAAAACGTAAAAATCATAAAAAATAGAACAAAAATCACATACCAATTGAAGCTTCAAATTACCAAACTCTAAATAGCCATGGTTGTTTTCTTTCTTCTTCAAATTTTGATAAACAAAGATGAACACTCCACTAACCTTTTGTTTTATTTTAATTTATTTACATTAATACATAATTTACCATTTTACCCATGGCTATTTAACTTATAAATTAATTAATGGTTGTCCATAAATGTCCACTTACTCTAATCTTGGTCAAATAAAATTATAAGGATATCCAAGTAAATAATCATGGCAAATAAGCACTTAAACAATTAGTTGCCACTTTTGCATTTTACGTGGTTTAGTCCTTTTATTTAATTAACAAATCAATCGGTAAAATTAAATCACAAAAATTTCACACATATCAAATAACATGCTCTAAACACTAAAAATAATATTAAAATAATTTTATGACCTCAGATTTGTGGTTCTAAAACCACTATTCTGATTTAGCTAAAACCGAGCTGTTACAATGATTATCTTCTCCTCCACTTCTTCTTTTTCATTTTTTTCTTTCTCTTCTTCTTTGTTCTCTACCAAATTCTTTCTCCATTATTACTGTTGTTTTCATTTTTGTTTTGTTTTCCCTACTAGCATTGTTTCGCATCTCGTTCTATGGCACTTTTTTGTACATTATCGGTAAGTGTGGTAAGTACCGTTTTTCATTTTGGGTTATGGATAGTGGTTAATGGGATTCGTTTTATGTTTGGAAAAGGTTAAAGGGATGGAGTTATTCGATTGGTGCCGTGGTGGTGAAGAGACTTCGTTGTTCGATCTATGGTAATGGTTTTTCGTTTGATAGATGAATACCCCATTTCGGGTTTAGTTCAATTCGATTGTTTAAGTGATTAATAGAGTGAAATATTGATCAATTTTAGGTTGGGGATTGCTTGGAGTTTCTTTTACATCGAAAATGATACAAGCGTGTACTAGATTATGCAAAAAATAGGGTTTTGGCAAAATCTAAAAACCTCACTATCGATGCCATACGGGCGTGTGGTTGCCCGTGTGGTAGGCCATGTGCCCTAACATGGGCGTGTGTTCAAAGAGGCCAGGATGTACGCACATGACATGGTGGTGTGATGGCCAGGTAGGCCATGTGTAACACATTGGATGGACCGATTTGGGCGTGTGGGCCACACGGGCGTGTGGGTCCACACGGGTAAGCCACACGAGCATGTGGGATTTTTGGCTAGGCCGTGTGATCCACATGGCCAAGGAAAATTTGGGTCGTGTGGGCTACATGGGCGTGTAAGCTTATTTTCACTAAATTGATTGCTAAGGTTGCACGGGTCGCCCAAGTTGACTGTGAACCTACTGTAGGGTCAGTAAGCATCAGTTAGACCCCTAATTGTGTGAACTGATTGTTTGATTTATATATATTGAGCATGACGATAGTATGCATGTATACTGAACTGGTTATATGTACTGATATCATGAGATAGCATGTCATGATTTGTATGTTGCATTGCATGGCGTTGGGTTGATTATATTTGGAGGAAGTGTACTGAAAGGCTCTTAAGCCTAATATACTGGCAGCTCAGCTGAAAATTACTATTTTGTACAGCATTCGGTACTACCTAGAGTGTAGGGATGGGTAGGTTGATTTAATCCCCACATGGAGTGTAGGGTTGGACGAAGATGGTGTGTAGAGGCTGGTTGGGTAGGACTTTGTTTCTGAATACTGCATGACTGCTACTAATACTATGATGGGTTAAGGCCTTACTACATATTTGATACTGTACTGAAATGGGCTAAGGCCCAAACCGTTACTGATACTGAAAGGGGCTTAGGGCCAAAACTGTATTTGACTATGCACTGTGTCTGCTATTGTTTGTTTCCTGTGGGATTACACACTAAGTTTGCGTAAACTCACCCCTCTTTATTTAATATGCATAGGTAATCCCCAGACCTAGACGGATCTGTGCGGTGGAGGACTCGACGGTGAGCACAATTTTTGGACTTTACATTTTTTTTAATTTATGTTTTATGGTTTTATTATTATTGGGATGTAATTTGAGGACTCTTGGGACTTTTGCTTAAATTTGGTTTTTATTTATTTTTTTGAAATTATAACTGCAAGTCATAGGAAGTTCGGCTTTCAAAAAGCTAACATATTTTCTAAACTCATAATTACTTAAATTGCTTTGTTTTAAAAGCTTTCGCAATGCAAAACATTTTAAAGAAAATGTTTTAAATAAGTAAAATGATTTCCTTTAGAATTAGTAAGAGATAAACAATAGTATTAAACGGAAAAGATTTTATCACATCAACATAGTTTTCAAACACCTTATCATGTGACGTTGTCAGATTCAGCCATAACGTTTAGGTCGGGTTTGGGGTGTTACATGATAGACGACATATTAATCTTTCAATCAGTTTGCTCATTTTCAATTATACTAAGGACATATTTAGGTTCGTTTACTAATATAAGTTAGCCTTTCGTATTATGATCCGATCACATAATATCGCTTAATATTAGTTTAATCATTAGACAACCAATGAGAAAAATTTTCTTCCATTTTGCTTTGCGTGCAAAAACCATATGAGACAATAATAAAAAGTATATTAATGTAATCAATGAATTTATTTTATTAATCAATCTATTTGAAAAAATTACAAGTTTATAAACGAATATGCTACACTCAGGGCACGAAATCCAATAGTTTCTCACTTGTCCTAGTGAAGTAGATGAGTTATATTATGCATTCCCATGCTCTCCATGTGTTTTTCAAGACTCCTAACTAGTAGAGTCTTGGTAAACAGGTTTGCAATGTTGTACTTAGATTTGAATTTGACCACATCCACAATTCTGTCTCCAACGTCCTCCTTTATGGGATGATATTTTTTATCAATATGTTTTATCATCTTGTGGTTTCTCGTTTCCTTGGTATTAACTATTTTCACACTATTATCACAATACAGTGTGGTAGCTTTTCCCATAATAGGAAGGACCATGAGGAAATTTTGGAGCCATATTGCATCTTTGGTAGCCTCAGAAGCAGCCATATATTCGACCTCCACAGTGAAGTCAGCAGTGCAACTCTATTTTACACTTTTGCACACAATGGACCCACCTCTTAGGACAAAAAACGTAGCCCAATGTTGATTTCCTCGAATCTCAACAAGTTTGGGAGTTCATCAATGTAACACCCCGTACCCGAGACCGTTGCCGGAGTCGAACGCGAGGTGCTAACAGACTTAATTACTTTGTTTTCACAGTCCATTAAAAAAATTCTAGACAGGCTGGCTAACCGCGTCACTGTCGCCTTAAAAATCATATCTCGAGTTCCAAAACTCGAAATCTGATTCCGTAAATTTTCCCTAAAATTAGACTCATATATCCACCTGTGGATTTATTTCTAGAATTTTTGGTTGGGCCAATTGATACAGTTTATTAGTTAAAGTCTCCCCTGATTCTGGGTTCGACTACTCTGACCTTCACGTATTACGACTTGGATATCTCCCTGTACAGAGCTTAAATACTCATGCCGTTTGTTTCTAATGAAACTAGACCCAAAGGGGAATCTATACATATAAGGCATGACTTCTAATTATCTCTGGATAATTTATGGTAAATTTTCAAAGTCGAAACAGGAGATCCAGAAACCATTCTGGCCCTGTTTCACGAGAACTTTAATATCTCTTAATATACTGTTCATATGATTGTTTAGTTACTTTCATATGAAAATAGATTCATCAAGGTTCGATTACATAATTTATTCACTATTTAATTCCATTTCTAAAAATTTTAGTGATTTTTCAAATCCACACCACTGCTGCTGTCAGCATCTGTTTTCAAGGTAAACTTTACCTATTTCGTGGTTACCATGGACCAACTAGAGTTTTGTCATACATAGGTCCACATATGATCATATTTAGCCATTCCAAAAGCTGATCATTTGCCCAACACTTCCATTCCAGTCCATAGTCACATCATGAAACCATATATATATACATAAACACAAATGGTCTAATGCCATACTCCACTTCTACGAGCCATTTTCGCATGGCTGTACACACATACATCACAAAAAGTACTTGAAAAACAACAAAGGGTAGTCCTATACATGCCATATCCAGAGTTCAACTAAAAGAGTACCAAAAGGGCTTTGATAGTGTGGATGACTTCGACTTCGATGATCCCGAATCCGATATCTAACGAACAAAATCTATAAAACAGAGAGCCAAAGCAACGGGGTAAGCATTTTAAAGGTTAGTAAGTTTCAAGTAATGAAATCGGCTTTGACTAAAGTATTACATTCACATAGCTAAATGAATCACTTTATTAATACACATTCTCATAAACATACTTACTTCACACTTCATCAACATATACACACAAGGTATTAACCTATCTAAAAGCCGAAAGTTCGTTAGTCGATTGAACGAATACTATTTAAAACGAATCGACTTTTCCAATGCACACGCAAACATACCTTATCATTTGGGTTTTTCGAGCGTATTAATTGAATTTATTACAGCACAACACGCTCACCTTCGAACCCAAGTTTGTGACAGCCCAAAATTGACCCTAGTCGGGAAGTGGTTTCGGGACCACAAAACCGAGTCATAAAAATAATTGATCCATATTCTATGCTTATTATGTATGTACATGAGTATGTGGAAGTTTCATTCTCCAATTTTGCGAATTGCATGAGAAATTATTAAATAGGGATTGATATGAGACATGGTGAAAATATGATAGGCTAATTTAAAATGGTCTATTAATGCATGTTGTGAAAATGATGGGTTTGCATGTCAAATTACCCAAAATTTGAGCTAGTGGTTGGCCATGCTATGGGTGGAAACATGTTGGGAACATGTTGGCCTAGTGAGGTATGTAGGAAAAAAATAAAATAAGGGGCATGGGCATAAAATAATGAAAAGGAGTATGATGAATACAAAAAAAAAATGTGTGTAGTTGTTCCCCCCCCATTGCCGTGAGCTAAAGAAAAGAAAGGAGAAAATTTTTGTTCATCCTTTCTCATCTTCATTTAGCCGAAACTAGAAAGAAAAAAACAAAGAAAAAAAAATGCTCATCCTTTGGTTCATCCTTCGCCAAAAATTTTAAGGAGGAAGGAAGAAGAAAGGTTGAAGAGGTTCGGCCATGCATGTAGCTAGGCTAAGGTATGTTTGATGATGTTCCATGAGATGCATGCATGTTTTAGTTGTTAGCTTGAGTTCTACCTAGCCCATGGTCTAAATCTTGCTATGTGATGGAAATGACACTCGGCCATGGATGCATCATTCTTGGTTGATGTTTGATGTTGTGGTGATGAGGCATGAGGATGAGTTAAGATTCGGCCTAGATGGAGTTTGTGTTAATGCCATTGCATGCTAAATATGAAGCTTGTTAATGATGCATGTGATGGTGGCTTGATGATTCTTGAACCTCCTTTTTAGCACTTTTGAGTGAGCACATATGTGCATTGGTTGCTAAATGGAGAAGAATCGGCTAGCAAGTTGTGTGCTAAGGCCGAATATAACTTTTGCATGTTAATGAGCAATGCATGTGTTAAATTGATGGAAAGGGAGAGGATGCTTTACTAGTGTGTATATGTGTGTATTAGCCAAGTTTTGAACTTGAAACAAAAGGGTGTTTAGTCAATACAAGTGACCATACTTGTAGAATGTATTAAGTGTTGAAATCGGCCCCAAAATAGACATGCATATTCGGCCAAGGGGGAAAAATTAGCTAAAATGTTGAGTTTGATTCATGATTCCGTACATATGTGACTTTAATGTCTAATGTATAAATATGGGCTAAGTGCCTTGTGTTCCTCTTTTCGATGCTCAAATGATTAAATCAATTTATTTGTTTAATTAAGCTCAAGAGCAAAGGGGAACTAAATCCGATAAAGGGAAGGAAAAAGTGGTCGAATAGCTATCGGAATCGTTCGACAACACCCGAGGTAAGTTCTTGAGTAAGAGAGCTTAAATTATGATGTGATTAGATCATGTTTTAAGCAAATTAAAATCATGCTCTTTGTGTGGCTATTGAGCCGAATTTGCAAGAATGATAAATGTCTTGTGTTTGAGTTTTGCTAACGAAAATGAAATACGAATGGGCCATGATTTATTGTTAAATGTGCATGGTTATTTGAATGATTTCCGGGCTAAGCCCGAAGGCATTTGTGCGAGATACTAATTCCGGGCTAAGCCCGAAGGCATTTGTGCGAGATACTAATTCCGGGCTAAGCCCGAAGGCATTTGTGCGAGATACTAATTCCGGGCTAAGCCCGAAGGCATTTGTGCGAGTTACTAAATCCGGGTTAAGTCCCGAAGGCATTTGTGCGAATTACTATAACCGGGCTATGTCCCGAAGGCATTTGAACGAGGAGCTATATCCGGTTAAATTCCGAAGGTACGTGATTTGGGAATGAATGAACTTGCTGTAAAATTCCAGTTAATACTCTCGAAACATCCCAACATTGAGGTATGTTTCGTTTGTGCTTGAATTTAGTTGAGCCCTTACAAATAAGTATTCGCTCAGTTGATAAACGAGCTACCGGCCTTTGGCTGAGTTGATCTTTTGTGTATGTACATAAGGGTTGATAACGTGAAGCAAGTACGATATCGTAAATTTGTGCATATGAAATTATCCGTTTAGCTATATGAATGCTATACTTTTGTTGTGCTGGAATTCCTTGCTCAAAACTTACTAAGCATAAATTGCTTACTCCGTTTCATTGCTCCTCTGTTTTATAGATTTGGTTCTCCAGCTATCGGACTCGGGATCTTGAAGTCAAAGTCGCCCACACTATCAAAGCCCCCCTTTTGGTACAATTTTGGTTGAACTTCGAAATGGCATGTATAGGACTACCCGTTTGTTGTGGGTCGTGGACCCTTTGGACTTGTATAAATTTTGGATAGCCATGCGAAAATGGCTTATATGTGTTTGAGTATAATGTTATAATCATTTGGTGTGGATATGCTTGACAAGGATTGGCCACGGGGATGGTTAATCACTTTCATAAATTGTGCTATTTATGCAAAAAGGGCTAGTTGAATCATGGAAACCATGAAATAGGTAAAGTCTACCTTAAAGGCAGATGCTGACAGCAGCAGTGATGTAGATTTGGAAAATCACTAAAAATAGTAGGAATGGAATTAAATAGTGAATAAATTATGTAAAAAAACCTTGATGAATCTACTTTCATAGGAAAGTAACGAAACAATCATACGAACAGTATGTTAAGAGATATTCAGGTTCTCGTAAGACAGGGCCAGAACGGTTTCTGGATTCCCTGTTCCGACTTTGGAAATTCATTATAAATTAACCAGAGATAATTAGGAGTCATAACATATATTTATAGATTCCTCTCTGAGTCTAGTTTCTATAGAAACAAACGGAATCAGTATTGGAGCCCTGTACAAGGAGATATCCAAGTCGTAATGCGCAAAGGTCAGGGTAGTCGATCCCTGTAACATGGGAGACTTTTACTAATAAACTGTACTAATTGGCCCGACCAAAAATTCTAGAAACAAATATGTAGATGGGCATATGAGTCTAGTTTCAGGGAAAAATCACAAAACTGATTTTCGAGTTGTGAAACTCAAGATATGATTTTTAAAGAGACTAGCACGCAGATTGGCAGTGTCTGGGAAATATTTTTTATAAGGGGTTTAAAGTCTGTTAACACCTCGTGTTCGACTCCGATGTCGGTCTCGGGTTCGGGGTGTTACAAAGTTTCTTCGGAATTTAGCCGGATATAACAACAAGCACAATTGCCTTCGAGTCTTAACCTGGGTATAGCAACTCGCACAATGCCTTCGGGTCTTAGCCCGGATATATCAACTCGCACAAATGCCTTCGGGTCTTAGCCCGAATATATCAACTCGCACAAATGCCTTCGGGTCTTAGCCCGGATAAAATCACTAGCATAAATGCCTTCGGGACTTAGCCCGGATAAAATCACTAGCATAAATGCTTCGGACTTAGCCCGGATATCATTCAAATGCTCATGCACACATATATCAATAATCATGACACATCCATATTTCATTTTCGTTACTAAGGCTCAAACACAAAACATTTATTAAACCTTTCCAATTTCGGCTCAATAGCCACACACAAAGAGCATGATTTCAATTGGCTTTATAACATAGTCTCTATGCACATTCAGCTATCCGTCATAGTATGACTAATCATTTCAATATAATTCAAGTAGGGTCATTACTCGAAGACTTACCTCGGATGTTGTCGAACGGTTTCGACGGCTATTCGACCACTTTTTCCTTCCCTTTATCGGATTTAGTTCCCCTTTGCTCTTGAGCTTAATTCAAACAAATTTAACTCATTAAAGTCTCATTTTGCTAGCTTATGGCCGAATATGACAAGGAGTTTGATAGGTCATATGGCCACCTTTTAGCTCCAATACACAATGGTCATACGCATTTTTAATCACATCAAGCAATTTAATACAATTCATTCGAACATCAAAAGAGAAGCTCAAGGTACTTAGCCCATATATACATTAGACATTAGAGTCAAATATGTACGAAATTACGAATCGAATTCAACATACTAGCTAATATTTCCCTTAGCCAAATTTTCTAAGTCAAGATAAAGCCATCAATATGCTTACCTATGGCCGAACATACACATCAACTTATGTACTCATTCATGTGGCCGAACATACATGTCTATGTTGAGGCCGATTGCAACACTCAATACATTCTACAAGTATGGTCACTTGTATTGACTAAACACCATTTTGTTTCAAGTTCAAAACTTGGCCCATACACATATATACACTAGTAAAGCATCCTCTCCCTTTCCATCAATTCAACACATGCATTACTCATTAATATACAAAAATTATATTCGGCCTTAGCACACAACTTGCTAGCCGATTCTTCTCCATCTAGCAACTAATGCACATATGTGCTCATTTGTTAGACTCTACTTCATCTAACAACAACCATATTTTCCCTTCTACTTCCTACCATGGCCAAATGCATCACAACACCATACCATTTCAATTTTTGGTCATGGTTAAACAAAGAACTTAATGTCTCACTCAAAAATGCTAAAAAGAAGATTCAAGAATCATCAATCCACCATCACATGCACCATTACAAAGCTTCACTTTTAGCATGCAAATGATATCAACACCAATCCACCTTGGCCGAATATCATCTCCATGACATAGTAAAGATTTGAACCATGGGCTATGTAGAACTCAAGCTAACTACTAAAACATGCATGCATCTCATGGAACATCATCAAACATACCTTAGTCTATCAAACCACCATAGCCGATTTCCTCAAAGCTCTTTTTCCTTCTTTTTCTTTCTCCTATTCGGCCAAGAACAACATGAGAGCTTTTCTCTTCGTTTTTTCTTTTGGTCATGCATGAGAATGATGAACACATTTTTTTCTCTTTGTTTTCTTCCTTCAATTTCTTATTAGTTTATTGCCCATGCTTCTTATTTTATTCTTCCATTAACACAACATGTTTCATGACATGTTTTGCCCATCATCCCTTGGCATGGCCGGCCACTAGTACTTAAATGGGGGGAAATTGACATGCAAGTCCACCCCTTTGATTACATGCACTATTAGGCCACTTGCATTTGCCTAGCACATTTCTAAATTTTCTCACATAAGTCCTATCAACTAAATTCACATGCAATTAACTAAACCGAAGCTTAAAACTTTCACACATTTATATTCACATATTTTAGGCAATAATTATCACATTCAAATAATTTGGTGACTCGGTCTAGCGGTCCCGAGACCGCTTTCTGACTAGGGTCACTTTAGGGCTGTCACAACTCTCCCCCACTTAAGAAATTTTCGTCCCCAAAAATCTCACCGGTAAATAGGTTTGGGTATCGTTCTTCCATCGAGCTCTCGGTTTCCCAAGTAGCTTCCTCGATCCCGTGTTTGAGCCATAACACCTTTACTAACGGAACCTTTTTGTTTCGCAACTCTTTCACTTTACGAGCTAGGATAATCATTGGTTCTTCTTCATAACTCACATCGGCTTGAATTTCAACCTCTGATGGGCTAATTATGTGCGATGGATCAGATCTATAGCGTCGAAGCATCGAAACATGAAAGACGTCGTGAATCTTTTCAAGTTCAGGGGGCAAAATCAATCGATACGCAACTAGACCGACTCGTTCGGATATTTCATATGGCCCGATGAACCTCGGACTCAATTTGCCCTTACGCCCAAATCTGAGTATCTTTTTCCAAGGTGAAACTTTAAGAAACACCTTATCTCCCACCTGATACTCAATGTCTTTTCGTTTCAGATCCACGTACGACTTCTGGCGATCTGAGGCTATCTTTAGACTTTCACGGATTACTTTTACTTTCTGTTCAGCATCTTTAATCAAATCCACTCCGAAAATTTTACTTTCACCGAGCTCGGTCCAAAACAATGGTGTACGACATTTACGCCCGTACAAAGCCTTGTAAGGTGCCATCTTAATACTTGATTGAAAACTATTGTTGTAAGCGAATTCAATCAATGGTAAATACCGTTCCCATGAACCACTAAACTCAAGGATGCAACATCTCAACATATCCTCAAGTATCTGAATTACCCGCTCGGATTGACCATCGGTTTGTGGATGAAAAGCGGTGCTAAAATGCAGCTTGGTACCCAAAGCTTCTTGCAATTTCTTCCAAAATCGCGAGGTGAATCTCGGATCTCTATCCGACACAACAGAAATCGGTACCCCGTGTAATCTAACAATCTGAGAAACGTACAATTCAGCTAGTTTATCCAATGAAAAATCCATACGCACGGGGATAAAGTGAGCCGACTTAGTCAGTCTATCAACAACAACTCAAATCGCATCCTTCTTACTTGCTGACAATGGCAGTCCGGACACAAAGTCCATTGTGACTCGAGCCCATTTCCACTCGGGTATCATGATCGGCTGAAGTGATCCTGAAGGCACTTGATGTTCCGCTTTCACTTGTTGACATATTAAACATCTCGAAACAAAGTCGGAGATGTCTCGTTTCATACCATGCCACCAAAACCGACGTTTCAAATCGTTGTACATTTTCGTACTCCTCAGGTGAATTGACATTCGGCTACAATGGGCTTCGTTCAGAATCATCGAAATGAGTTCCGAATTCCTTGGATCACACAAACGACTTCTGAACCTCAAACAATCATCATCATCAATTTGAAACTCCGATTCCTTGTTCGGAACACACTCAGCCCGTTTTGCAACCAATTCATCATCGACTTTCTGAGCTTCACGAATTTGATGAATCAATAATGGTTTGGCTTTTAATTCAGCTACTAACACATTGTCGGGTAGAACAGACAAGTGTACATTCATCGCTCGCAAAGCAAACAGTGATTTCCGGCTTAAGGCGTCCGCAACCACATTAGCCTTTCCCGGGTGATAATTAATGACAAGCTCATAATCTTTCAACAACTCAAGCCAACGCCTTTGTCGCAGATTCAAGTCTCGCTAGGTCATCAAATATTTGAGACTTTTGTAATCCGAAAATACATGGCACTTCTCACCAAACAAATAATGTCGCCATATTTTCAAAACAAATACGATGGCGGCTAGTTCGAGATCATGGGTCGGATAATTTTTCTCATGTGGCTTTAATTGTCTCGACGAATAGGCCACCACTCGACCTTCTTGCATCAATACGCAACCCAACCCAAGTAGGGATGCGTCACTATAAATGACAAACTCTTTGCCTGATTCGGGTTGCACTAAAATTGGAGCTTCAGTCAAATAAGTTTTCAGTTGATCGAAACTTTTCTGACATTTCTCCGTCCATTCGAACTTAACATCCTTTTGAAGTAGCTTCGTCATTGGTGTGGCTATCATCGAGAAACCTTTTACAAATCGTCGGTAATAACCGGCGAGCCCCAGGAAGCTCCGAACTTCGGTAATATTTCTTGGAGGCTTCCAGTTAAGTATGGCTGAAATTTTTCTTGGGTCAACTCGAATACCCGATGCGGATACCACATGACCCAAGAAGCTAACCTCTCTTAACCAGAACTCACACTTACTGAACTTAGCATATAACTGCTTATCCCGCAAAATTTGCAACACTAGTCTCAGGTGCTCAGCATGTTCGGTCTCATCTCTTGAATAGACCAAGATGTCATCAATGAACACAACTACGAACCGATCCAAATATGGTCTGAAGATCCGATTCATCAAATCCATAAATACCGCAGGGGCATTAGTGAGCCCAAACGGCATCACTATGAACTCGTAGTGACCATATCTCGTTCTGAAGGCAGTTTTGGGTATGTCCGAATCTCGAATTCGCAACTGATAATAGCCCGATCTCAAATCTATTTTTGAGAACACTGAGGCTCCCTTCAGTTGGTCGAACAAATCATCGATACGCGGTAACGGATATTTGTTCTTTATTGTCACTTTATTCAGCTGACGATAGTCAATGCACAACCTCATGGTTCCGTCCTTCTTTTTCACGAACAATACTGGTGCTCCCCAAGGTGAGAAACTTGGTCGAGCGAAACCTCTATCCGTTAACTCTTGCAACTGAGCTTTCAATTCTTTTAACTCAGTTGGTGCCATACGATACGGAGCTATCGAAATTGGCGTAGTTCCAGGTACAAGCTCAGTACCAAACTCTACCTTCCGAACAGGTGGTAAACCCGGTAATTCTTCGGGAAAAACATCCGGGTATTCACAAATTACTGGTACCGACTCAAGTTTCTTTTCTAATTCCTTGTTATCAAGTACATACGCAAGGTATGCTTCTTACCCTTTTCTTACATATTTCTGAGTCAACATTGAGGATATTACAGCTGGCAACCCATCTAAGTCCGTAGACTCAACTCGGATTACTTCGTTATTTGCGCACCTCAAATCAATAGTCTTGCTTTTGCAATTCACAACCGCATCATGCACGGTCAGCCAATCCAACCCGAGAATAACATCAAATTCATCAAATGGCAGAAGCATCAAGTCCGCTAGAAAACAGGAACCTCGAACCACTAGGGGACATTTCTTACACACTTTGTCGACAAGCACGTAACGACCCAAGGGATTTGACACCCGAATTACGAACTCAGTAGACTCAATAGGTAAAGTCTTACTGGATGCTAAGGTTTCACATATATAAGAATGAGTAGAACCGGGGTCAATCAAAGCAATTACAATAGTATCAAAGAGAGTAAAAGTACAGTTAATAACATCAGGCGAAGAAGCATCCTCGCGGGCACGTATAGCATAAGCTCTAGCAGGCGCACGAGCCTCAGATCTGGTTGTAGCATCTCTAGATCCTCTTTGACTGCCACTAGCATTGCCCGTGTTTCTAGACGGTCTACCCCGAGCAGTAGTAGCACCTGGTTTCCCACTCTGACTTACATTTTGTTCAGGCAACCTTAGGCAATCCTTGATAAAGTGGTCAGCTGATCCACACTTATAGCAGGAGCGGTCATGGAACCTACAGCTCCCCGAATGCCATTTACCACAATGCTGACACTCCGTTCTGTCTCGACGTTCATTCCCAACACTGGCGACCGAAGTGCCTCGTGTACCCACAGGGGGTCGATCACGATCTCGTCTAAAAAGGCCCGAAGTGCCTCTAGACCGGCCCACATCATCTCAAAATTTCTTCGATGCCTGTTGAAGAGACTTTCCCGAGGATATTTTACGAAACTCTCCAGTTCCCACATCAACTTTTTGTTTTTCCTTTCTAAGCTCTTCGGCTTTACAAGCTCGCTCGACAAGTACTACGAACTCTCGTATTTCAAGAATGCCAACGAACATTTTTATATCTTCGTTCAGCCCATCCTCGAAGCGTTTACACATGATAGCCTCGGACGAAACACATTCCCGAGCGTATCTACTAAGTCTAACAAATTTTCACTCGTAATCAGTAACTGACATAGAACCTTGCTTAAGCTCAAGAAATTCCTTCCGTTTTTGTTCAACAAATCTCTGACTAATATACTTTTTCCGAAACTCAGTTTGGAAAAACTCCCAAGTTACTTGCTCCCGGGGCATAACAGAAGTCAGAGTACTCCACCAATAGTAGGAAGAATCGCGTAGCAAGGAGATAGTACACTTTAGGCATTCATCGGGTGTACAAGATAGCTCATCGAGTACCCGGATAGTGTTGTCCAACCAAAATTCAGCTTGCTCGGCATCATCACTATCCTTAGCCTTAAATTCAGTAGCCCCCTGTTTTCGAATTCTGTCAACTGGGGGCTTATTTGACCTTATTTGGTCAGATACCGGAGGTATTGTAGGTGCGGGGGTTGTATTAGTCGGGAATGGAGGTTGTGGAACAGCCGTATTAGTTCGAATGTATTGGTTGAACCAATCATTCATCACGCTATAGAAAGCTTGTCTAGCTTCATCATTCGGATTACTAGCATTAGGTTGAGAGTCCGCCGGCGCTGTCCCTTGTGCGGGAGCAGGCGCCACACTCTCCACATCATCAGCTATCGCTCGGTTGGGATCGGGATCCATTACTATAAATAAACACAAATTCAAATGTCAGAAATCACCACACTATCAATTAATCACATAATGGCATGTATAGCTAGACCCAAACGTATTACGGTAGTCCTAGAATCGACTAAACCGTAGCTCTGATACCAATAAAATTGTAACACCCCGTACCCGAGACCGTTGCCGGAGTCGAACGCGAGGTCCTAACAGACTTAGTTACTTTGTTTTCACAGTCCATTAAAAAAATTCCAGATAGGCTGGCTAACCGCGTCACTGTCGCCTTAAAAATCATATCTCGAGTTCCAAAATTCGAAATCTGATTCCGTAAATTTTCCCTGAAATTAGACTTATATATCCATCTGTGGATTTATTTCTAGAATTTTTCATTGGGCCAATTCGTACAGTTTATTAGTTAAAGTCTCCCCTGATTCTGGGTTCGACTACTCTGACCTTCACGTATTACGACTTGGATATCTCCCTGTACAGAGCTTCAATACTCATGCCGTTTGTTTCTAATGAAACTAGACTCAAAGGGGAATCTATAC
This sequence comes from Gossypium hirsutum, assembly GCF_007990345.1. NCBI lineage: Eukaryota > Viridiplantae > Streptophyta > Magnoliopsida > Malvales > Malvaceae > Gossypium > Gossypium hirsutum. The sequence continues at coordinate 85,304,566 of NC_053426.1, forward strand.
ATATAAGGTATGACTTCTAATTATCTCTGGATAATTTATGGTAAATTTTCAAAGTTGAAACAGGAGATCCAGAAACCGTTCTGGCCCTGTTTCACGAGAACTTTAATATCTCTTAATATACTGTTATCGAGGCGAATTAATTTTTCAACCTAAGACAGTCTAAATTATGAATATCAATTCATAATATAATTAATTTTAATTTTAGTCCAATTTATTTTGGCTTAAATAATTATTATTAATTAAATTATGAAAGAAGGCTTAGTTGTGCTGAACCAAAAAGACCGATCCAACCGAGCAAAAGGGCTGTCCAAAACTGTCGAACATGTTGACCCAATCAGCTCAAATTAGTTTATTATTTTACTTTTAAATCAGCCTTTAAAGTTTCCTTGAAATTGCATTCAAACCCCTCTATTTATCAAGCTTTTGTAGATTTGCCCCTAGCTAAATTTAGCAAGTTTGAAAGCTTCAAACTTGCCACTTGTGTGGCCGGCCAAGTGGTGGTCTATGGCTGCTGATTTTTTGCTATTTTTATCATCCAATCACACCTATAAAACCCCCCTTTGCTACTCGTTTCCACACACCTCTCACACCCTTCATTCTTCACTTTTCTCTCATTTTCTCTATTCCAAACCTTCCTTTCCTTTCCATTTTTCCCTTCCATTCCCTTGTCGATTTCCTCTCTTGGAAAAGAGCCCTTCAACTACCATTGGTAGCAGCATTCAAGTGCTTGTAAAGCCTCGGTTCAATAAGAAGGAGTGGAGAAGGAGGAGCGGAGCAAACTAGTCAGACTTCGGAGAAACATGAGATTTGATTCTAGTTTCCTATCCTTTAAATTTTATTATTATTGTTATGAAAATGTCTGTTAGTACTTGTTATGTTGATATTTTTAATTTAATTAACATGACTTAAATTTAATTCGTGTTAGGTTGATTGCATTTCGTCCACTTAAGTCATTAAAATTATGTTTGTAGTGTTATAAGTCTTGGTAAATTGTTTGATTAAGTAAAACCATGATTAAGTTATTGTTGCATCATAAATTTAAGGTAACTAATGAATTAATTATTAATCATGTTGAAATTGTAATTAATAGACACAATACTTAATCAGTGCATGTTTAATCTTCTAAGGTAGTTGAAGGTTAAATTAGCGACTGTATTAAACGGTACATTAACCTTGCATAACTTGCAAGATTATTATGATTAAACTGTTTCAATGTAGGTATATATTGTTACCTCATTTAATCTTTTACTTGCTTATTTAAATTGATTAATTGTTTGAATTGGCATAGTGATATGTTCAAGATATTAGTTAATTTAGTAAAGTCTTTATGTACTATAGTTAACAAATTACCAAGTTGTTGCGAATTTATTCGTAACAACATAAACATTGTTTTAGTAATATTAAGTTAAGAAATGTAATTAATCTAACACCATTATGTCATCTTAATTAAAATCATCTTTTGAAATCGTGCATTGAAACTTTTATTTTTATTTTATTTTATTTTACTTAGTTAAATTATAGTTTTTAATCTCTTCCTCAAAATCAAAATATTTTTAATCACCATAGTGTTTTTAATTGTATTTCATAAATATTTTCTTATACAGTCCCTGTGGGTAGATAACTCAACATTTGTCACTTTATTACTTATTGCGATTGTGTACACTTGCACATTTCTATCATTCTAAGTTTTTGGCGCCATTGCCGGGGACTATTCTAAAAGTTATTATTTGTGAATTTGTTAATTTTGCATTTTGGTTTATTTTTTTGTTCAATTTAGCTTCGTTAACTTTTCCTGTGTTGTTTCAGGTGTTTATAAGTATTGATCGAATTATCAATTTACTTCCTGTAAACCTAGAGATTGAAGGAGGATTTCAACAATGAAGAAGAGAAGTAGTTTAAAGAAGGACCGATGAGATGAACTACGAAAATTCAAATCAAGGAAACAGAGCAAACCTTGCTCAAAATCCTATCCTTATTGTTGATGAAAGGGATATAGCTTTAAGATAGTTTGTCGTGCCACTGTTTCATGATCTTAATTCAAGTATTAGGAGACCCAAAATCAAGACACAACCATTCTAGCTGAAGCCAGTCATGTTCTAGATGCTTCAGAAAATGGGACAATTCAATAGAATGCCTAGTGCAAATCCTCTCCTTCACATAAGACTGTTTATGGAGGTGAGCGATTCTTTCAAGATAGCTAGAGTGCACTATGATTAAAGTTGTTCCCATATTCACTGAGGGGCAAAGCTCAAACCTAGTTAACTCATCACCACCATATTCCATTACCACATGGCAGGAGTTAGCAGAAAGATTCGTAATTAAGTATTTCCTGCCTAGTAAGAATGCTAAGCTGAGGAACGGGAGCACTATTTTCCAAAAAATGGATGACGTGCCCTTGTATGAGGCATGGGAAAGGTACAAAGAATTATTATAGAAATGCATTCATCATGGAATCCCGTATTGCATCCAACTTCAGACATTCTATAATGGTCTCAATGCTCACACGAGGATGGTAGTGGATGCTTCTACTAATGGTGGTCTCCTTTCTAAGTCTTATAACAAGGCTTATGAAATCTTTGAGAGGATTTCCAACAACAACTATCAATGGCCAACCGATTGAGTAGTGTTCAGAAGATGAGTCGTTGGAGTACACGAAGTGGACGCTCTCACTTCACTTGCATCTCAGGTATCCTCGATATCCTCAATGCTTAAAAACTTTACTACTGATGGGTTTAATAATCTTATAGCTCAGCCATCGAATTAATTCAAAAATGTAGCCTGTGTTTATTGTGGTGAAGGACATTCATTCAAAGAATGTCCATCAAACCTAGAATCCATGTATTACATGGGTAACCAGAACCAAAACCGAGGAAGGTAAGGACTGCAATCTAATTTCTATAACTTATCTGCAATCTAATTTCTATAACTTATCTTAGTGAAACCACTCTAATTTCTCTTGGAGTAACCAAAGGGTTGGACTCAGTAACACTTCTGCCCAACCTAAACTGACCCAACCATCTACTTTTACGCAACAATTTTAGAAGCAACCTCAAGCTAGATCTTCTAATGGCTTAGAAAACTTGTTGAAGGCATATAAAGCGAAAAATGATGCCTTAATCCAAAGCCAAGCACCCATATTGAAAAATTTGGAAAACCAAATGGGCCAGCTTGCAACTGAACTTAGGAACTAACCACAAAGTGCTTTGCCTAGTGATATGGAGAATCCGAGAAATCTCAAGAAGGAGAATTGTAAAGCGTTGACATTGAGGAGTGGAAAGACATTAGAGCCCAACACTGTTGAGGTTGAAGAAGAATCAGCTAATGCTCAAGACTCAGTGAAAGTTCAACCGAGTGTTGAAATTCCAACTTTACCGGAACCAAAATCTACAATATCCAATAAGGTAACTTTTGAACTATTAAATTTTGACAAACTAACAACTTCATTAGATGTAGAATTGCCACAGAAGATGAATCAACCAGTTCCAATAAAGAATCCTCCACCAACCTACTCTTAAAGACTTTAGAAGCAGAAGCAGGAAGTCCAGTTCAAGAAATTTCTAGACGTACTAAAGAAACTTCATATCAACATTTTGTTGGTAGAAACACTTGAACAAATGTCGAATTATGTCAAATTCATGAAGGATATCCTGTCCAAGAAATGAAGACTAGGAGAATTTGAGAAGATATCCTATCCAAGAAATAAAGACTAGGACAATTTGAGATGGTAGCCTTGATGAAGAAATGCATTGCATATCCTCAAGACAAACTGCCCCCAAAGTCGAAGGATCCTGGATGTTTTACCATACCTTGCAACATTGGAGCAACATATTATGGTAAGACACTAAGCGATTTGGGTGCAAGCATTAACTTGATGTCCATGTCTATATTTAAGAAGTTGGGGATAGGTGAAGTTAGACCTACTATGGTTACACTTCAATTAGCAAATCAATCCTTAGCACATCCAGAAGGAAAAATCGAGGATGTATTGTTACGTTTAGACAAATTTATTTTTCCTACTGACTTTGTTATTCTAGACTTTGAAGCAAATAAAGAGGTGTCAATCATCCTAGAAAGGCCTTTCCTAGCAACTGGAAGGACCCTTATTGATGTGCAGAAGGGTGAGCTTACTATACGTGTTCAGGATGATCAGGTAACATTTAATATTTTTAAGTCTATGTGATTTCCTAATACAATTGATTACTGTTTTGCAGTATCCGAGTTAGAGAAATTAGTCATGGAAAAGGAATTCAACTATTTTGAGGACCTGTTGGAGAAAATTTTGATGTCAAACCCTCAAAGTGATAAAGAATGGGAGGAATACTTAGCTTTGCTAGAAGCTAATCAAAGGAGAATTAATCTGCATTCCCGCCTTAAATCTTTGGAGTTAAAAAGTAGAGATTATTCCCAACCAAAAGTGTCAATTGAGGAGCCACTTAAATTAGAACTTAAGGTACTTCCATCACATTTGAAATATTTTTATTTGGTTAGCGCTTCTACTTTTCATATGATTATTTTAGCAAAATTGACCAAAGAACAAGAAGAAAAACTCATCCTAGTGTTGAAACAATTTAAGAAGGCTACCGGATGGACCATAACTGATATTTGTGGCATTAGCCCGTCTGTATGCATGTACAAGATCATCCTGGAAGATGGTGAGAAACTGACGATGGACAACGAAGACTGAACCCCATCATGAAGGATGTGGTAAAGAAAGAAATCATTAAGTGGTTAGATGTGAGTATAATTTACCCCATCTCAGACAGTTTGTGAGTAAGTCTGGTCTAATGCATGCCAAAGAAAGGAGGTAATACGGTTGTTGAGAACAAGAATAACGAATTAATACTAAAGATTACTGAAAGTTGAACAATGCAACTAGGAAATATCATTTTCCTTTGCCGTTCTTGGACAAGATGGTGGATAGACTCACAAGGCAAGACTATTACTATTTTCTCGATGGATACTCAGGGTATAATCAAATTACAGTAGCGCTAGAAGATCAACACAAGATAACATTCACTTACCCGTACAGTACATTTCCATTTTGACGTATGCCATTTGGTTTATGTAATGCACTTGCTACATTTCAAAGATGTATGATGTCTATTTTTATTGACGTGGTTGAAAAATATTTGGAAGTATTTATGGATGATTTTTCTATATTCAGAGATACATATGATGATTGCCTGGCAAATCTTGCAAAAGTACTAAGGTGGTACGAAGAAACAAACCTCATACTCAACTGGGAAAAGTGTCATTTCATGGTACAAGAAAGTATTGTTTTGTGGCACCGAATAATGAGACATGGAATCGAGGTAGATAAAGCAAAAATAGATGTTATTAAGAAACTCCCACCTCCAACATCTGTAAAGGGTGTAAAGAGCTTCTTCGGCCACGCCGATTTCTATCGAATATTTATCAAGGACTTCTCTGAAATTGCTAAACCCTTATGAAAATTATTGGAGAATGACATGATGTTCAAATTGATGAGAAGTGTTTAAGAGCTTTCAATGATTTGAAGAGTTGGTTAGTTACTTTCTATTGTGTTTGTTTTTAACAAGTTTTGATCTTATCTTGTAGGTACCAAAGTGACAGTCTATACAGATCACTCGGCAATTAAATACTTATTCGCTAAGAAAGATGCCAAGTCGAGATTGATACGATGAGTACTTCTACTCTAAGAGTTTTATCTAGAAAATCTGGATCGAAAGGGAGTAGAAAACCAAGTAGCAGACCACTTGTCTAGATTGAAGTCTCAAGAAGGGACTTCTCCACTCATACCCATTTAAGAGACATTTCCAGACGAGCACATACTTAAGGTAAATCATGTCTATAATACCCCTTGGTTTACTAATTTTTCTAACAAGTTAGCTTGTGGTTTGATGATGATTGATAAGACGTATCAACAAAAGAAAAAATTTCTTTGCGATGTGAAGTACTATTTTTGGGAAGAGTCATATTTGTTTAAAAAGTGTGCAGATCAAATGATCAGAAGATGCGTGGAACAAGACGAAGTACATAAGATTTTATATCATTGCTACACTGATTTGAGTAGGGGACACTTCAGAGGAACACGTACTATAGCCAAAGTATTGCAAGCGGGATTCTTTTGGCCAATGCTATTCAAAAATGCATATGCCTACGTAAAGAGTTGCGATCGATGCCAAAAGGTTCGAAACATCACCAATAGAAATGAAAATCCTTAAAAAAATATCATTGAGGCAGGATTATTTAATGTTTGGGGTATTGACTTTCTTAGTCCTTTCCCTCTATCTTTTGGTCACAAGTACATATTGGTAGCAGTAGACTATTTATCTAACTGGGTTGAGGCTAAGGTATATCCAACAAACGATGCTAAGGTTGTTATAAATTTTTTGCAGAAGCATGTGTTCATAAGGTTAGGAACCCCGAGAGCTATCATCACTGATGAAGGGTCCCATTTTGTGAAGAAATGGTTGAAATGGTTACTCGATAAACATGGAGTGAAGCACAAGGTTACCATAGCTTACCATCTACAAATGAATGGACACGCTGAATTGGCTAATAAAGAGATAAAAGGCATACTCGTGGACACTATTTGTCTGAATTGACGAGATTGGTCCAAAAGACTGGATGATGCTTTATGGGCTTACAGGACAGCATACAAGACACCTTTAGGGATGTCACACTATAGGTTAGTTTTTGGGAGAGCCTATCATCCGCCCTTGGAGTTAGAACACAAAGCTTACTAGGCTCTCCAACAACTCAGCTTGGATCTCAAGCTTGCTAAAGAGAAACGGATGCTTTAACTCAAAAAGTTAGAAGAATTCTGAATGTTCTCATGCGAGAATGCCAAACAATTCAAGGAAAGACTTAAAAGATGGCATGACAAGCACATTTGAGTTTGAAAATTTGAAGCAGATCAGCAAGTCTTGTTATTCAATTCCAAAATAAGGTTCTTTCCAGGTAAGTTAAAATCACGTTGGTCTAGTCCATTTATGATTCACCAAGTTTTTCCATATGGATTTGTTGAACTTCAAGGTAAGGGAGGTAATTTTTGAGTTAAGGCTCAGCGCTTAAAACATTATTGGGGGATAAAATTGAGTGGGATAAAGTCTCGTTCATTTTATCAGATAATTAATTTTTCCTTATTTTCTTTTAAATAAATGACTTAGGGTATATTTTCGGGATTAGTATGTTAAAATAAATTCTATCTAGGAGATTGGAACTTAAGCAATATCGCTTGTGACCCTTCCAATATATCTTGGGAATTGATTTGAACATAATCTTCTGAGAAATTATTCCCTGAATAGCAAAATAAGTTTTTAGTTTTTCAAATAAAAAGGTCAATTTTGATCCAAGTTTTACTTGCACCTCAATTTTCAAATTTTCTTTAAGTTTAAGTACTTAATTGAATTATTTAAAAGTTTTGGTTGTTCTTTTTGTAAATATAAAAATTAGATTTATCTTTTTGTAAATATTTTCAAAGGCATCTAAAATAAAAGTTTTTAATTTAATTTTTAATAAATAAAGTGATAATAATTAATATGTAATTATATCTATTATAATATATTAATTATTATCAACTTTATGTAGAATTAAGATTACTTTAAATTTGATCATATTTTAATTAATAGTTTTTATTTCAATAAATTAATAGAAAATAATATTTTAATATGCACTATATTAATTACTAATTGTTATTAACTTTGTGTGAAATTAGGATTTAGAATATTTTAACTATAACACCCCTAACCTATATCCGTCGTCGAAATAAGGTTACAGAGCATTATTGTAAAAATGTAACTCGAATCAGTCATTTCCAATCATTTTGTAACATCCGAAATTGGGGTCTAGTCAGAATAGTGGTTTCAAGACCACAAATCCAAAGTATAAATAATTATTTTATGATTATTTGATGATCCATGATATGATTGCATGTTTGTGTGAAATTTTCATGAAGAAATTTTATGCTTAAAATGTCAAATTTGAAGTTAGGGACTAAATTGAATAAGTTGCAAAACTTGAGTTCTAGAAGCTTTTGGCATGAAATTGCTATGGATTATTAATTGGAGGTCCTTAAATAGCAATTTAATCAAGTTCTAAAATTTTGGACAAAAATGGGCATGAATAGGAAAATTTTGAAAGAAAAGCCTGAAGGGCCTTTTGGTCATTTAGTAATTAAAAGAATAAAAAGGGAAAGAGAAGCAAAATTCATGTCCATCTTCTTCGCTAAGTGCCGAAATTTAGGTGGTCTCCATAGCTAGGGTTTTTCAACTTTTCAAGCTTGATTGTAAGTACCTATAAGCCCGTTTTCAATGTTCTTTACATTTTTGAGATCCTTGAAGCATGATCTATCCATTTCTACCCTTATTTTGAAGTAGGGTTTATGTTAAAAAATTTACCCATGTATGACATGCATATATTTTGATATTTAATGGAAGAATATGAAAGTTTGATGTGTGATAAACGTCGTTTACAAAGTGATTTTGCATGAAATCACCTAAAAAGGGACCTATTTGTAAAAATTGTAAAATGGGTAATATATATGTGAAATAAAGAAAAATGTGGGCTGCTAGGAGTAGGAATATGAATCGGCTGGGCTTGGGTAACTTAGAAAATGCATGCATTTCGTTTTACGAGCATAAGGACCAATTTGTAAATAAGTGAAAAGTTAGAGGTAAAAAGATAATTTTACCAAAGCATGTGTTATGGGTCGATTCGAACAAGGTATGTATTAAACAAGTTAAATTTGGCATTATAGATCAAGAAAAATGTGATTCGGGTCTTGATCGGGGGAAAACAAGGTTTATGAAGAATAGGCTCGTTTTCATCATTTTGTACCGAGGTAAGTTCATATACAAATAATCTGATGTTATGTTATATTTTCTGTAACACTCCAAACCCGGCCTAGACGATATGGTCGAATCTGACGTGTCACATCAAAGCGTCGTTCAAAAATCAAGTTGTCGTTAAAAGTTCATTTCTATAATTAAAACCTTTTGCTCGAGGTTAGCAAATCATCTCATCAAAAACATTTACTTAATGTCCGGCATTGATACTTTAAGTTATTTCAAATCGCGGAAGCTACTAAAGTTTGAAATATAAAAACGTATATTTTTAAGTGTTTTTGAAAATAGTTATTAATTTTTGAAAATTCGTGTTTAGCAGTTTTAAATAAGGAAATGAAAAGCCCAATTAAAATTTTAATCCCTCAAAGGCCTTATTACAGAATTAAAACCCCAAAACATAAATTTCAAATAAAAAGTCTACAGCAGAGCAACAGCAATTGTGTGGCCACCTCCGAGTCTCTCACAGCTCCAAATTTCCTAAGGCTGGGGATTACCTGCACAGTTAGACAGAAGGGTGAGTTTGCGAAAATTCAGTGTGTAATCCCTTATAATACAAACAGTCAGATGTATGGTATGCAGAAACAGACTGGGCCTAAGCCCATCACAGACAGTATTAGGTGGGCCTTAGCCATCTCGCAGCTCCAAATTTCCTAAGGCTGGGGATTACTTGCACAGTTAGACAGAAGGGTGAGTTTGCGAAAATTCAGTGTGTAATCCCTTATAATACAAACAATCAGATGTATGGTATGCAGAAACAGACTGGGCCTGAGCCTATCACAGATAGTATTAGGTGGGCCTTAGCCTAATAACTGAATCATGTGAGCCTAAGTCCAATACAAAATCAGTATCAGATGCAGATATGTAGACAGATTCCCAGCCCAGTCCAACCAACACACCACCCGTACCAACCAACACACCATGTAGGGATAAAATCAACCCACCCAGCCAACACACCAAGCTTAGCACCGGTTGTGGCACTAAGTCAACAGAACGACTCAACGCCGTAGACAAAATGGCTAAAGGCCGTAAATATCGCAACAACACTGCTAATTAACAGAACTGCTATAAGCCATAAGTATCACAGAAAGGCTGAAAGCCTTGTACAGAACGGCTACAGGTCGTACCCTTCCAGCGTCAATAATAATCCAACCCCATGCAGTATGTCATGTCATAAATATTATGTGTATGCAAAGTCATACTCAGTACAATCATATATGTAATTCATAAGCACATCAGTCATATAGAACATAAAGGCATAATCGACATATTATCATACAGGGGTATTAAGGTCATGTTGCCCTACAGGGGTATTATGATTAGATAACGACCTCTCCAAAGGTTTACAGTCGCCTCGAGCGACAAAAATAACCTAAATGATCATAACGAAGTAAATGGGCCCAAGGCCCATTACTCGGCTCAAGTGGGCCCACACGCTCGTGTGGCCCATTTAGCCCAAATTTAGCTACGGCTATGTGACCTACATAGCCTACTCCAATATTTATCAAAAATTGAATATTTAATCCGTGTGGTGCCCACGAGCCCATTGGGCCCACATGGCCTTTTTCGACCCATCAAGGCCCATAACGGCCCTAGTCCACGAAAACGCACGTGGTGGCCTTTATAGTTTATCGCCCATGATTTGTGTACTCGGTTTACCCCATGAGTGATCGCATGCTCACGAGGCCTCAAATGCTGACGTTTCGGCTTTTCGACTTTCCGACTTTTGTCGATTTGCAGTAAACCAAGGGGGTGTGAATACACACCTATTCCTATTTTCTGATAGTAACGTTTCACGACGTACAGTTACACACCGGTTATGGATTGTAGTTGAACCACTTCCAAGATTAAGCACCTATGTTAACAATAACCCCATCAATAGCCTCAGCCCCTCATTAATCTATCACCGTAATATTGAAAATGTTTTAACAAACTAATGCTACTTACCAGTCAGCAACTGCAACCACTTCTAGCCCTTAAAACCCCGTACTCTCTTTAACGCTATAACCTTCACAAGAACCATTAACCATCTTATATGAATCCACAAACGCAAAACAATACATTTATGCTATGCTAAAAACAATTACCATAACTCGAAAGATCCATTGCAGAAGAAAGGTAATCGGCCTACACCCTGGTTAAGGAAAATGAATCCCTAGCATTATTCGAATGAGGAAGAAAGGTGTTAGATGAACTTATTCATACAGCAAACAAAAAGAAGACAACTTTTCGGCCCACGAGATACCAAAAACCGAGCATGGATTCGGCTAGAGTAACCACTTACCCAAAAATCAAAGAGACAAAGCAATGATTAGGAATCCAGAGTATTCGGCTTCCTTGAAGAGAAAAAAAGAAATGAAAGAGCAAGAAGTAATTGTGTTCGGCCTAAACAAACTTTAGAAACAAAAGAAGAAATATTGAAGACAAAAGAGTAATAGGTTCGGCTAGACAGAAAAGAATAGGTAGTCAATATTTGGCCAATGAGAGATTCGGCAGCTTTAGAAACGGAGGAGAGAGGAAAAAGGTTTGAGTAGAGCAACACAAGATATTTGGTATGTTGACACAAAATACTTGCACTATACAAATCCCGAAGAAACACAAATGATAGCCAAGAAAGTCGGCACTAGTGAGAAGAGAAGATAAAAATGGAGAACCCCAAAATTCCTAAAAGGTAATTCGGCCACTACTCAATACCATTTACCGAAAATGCACACCCCCAAACCCCTTAGCAGATTTTTGCATCATTAAGCTGCCCATTTCGGCTACAACTCTTCCCCACTCAAACTCCTTGAAAATATCCCTAATATCCTCCACAACCAACTACAAGACCAATTCAAACTCTCCATCACCAGAGTTCAAATCCAACACTAACTCTTGCCGTCCCCTGATAGCAAAATAATTACTCCCTGCTTACCATGGGATTCGAACCCTTGCTCTCACAATAATCATGCCACGCCACCAGCACTAAGCCACAAGCTCACTTGTGTCATCAATCAGTCGTAATAAAATATAAGCCCTACATACGAATGTCTAAATTAACTTAAGAGAAAAAATTAAAATAAATAGCAAGTGCCAAGACTTGAACCCATGCTCCCTTACAACCTTAATGATGCCACAACCACTAAACCACATGCTTCCTTGTGTCATTTATTTAACACAATAATTTAAAAGTGTAACACCCTCACTCCCGAGACCGTCACCAGAGTCAAGCTTGAGGTGTTACTAAACTTAATTCATCAATTTAACAGCTCAAACAATTTATTTTTAAAACTTCCAGACAAGCTGGCAATCTGCGTTATAGTCGCTTAAAAATTCATAGCTCGAGTTCCGAAACTCAAAATCCAATTCCATAAATTTTTCCTGAAACTAGACTCATATATTTATCTACTAATTGTTTTCTAGAATTTTTGGTCTGGCCAATTAGTACAGTTTATTAGTTAAAGCCTCCCCTATTTCAGGGTTTGACTACTTTGACCCCTGTGTATTACGAATCAGATATCTCCATGTACAAAGTTTCAATGACTATTCCGTTTGTTTCTTATAAAACTATACTCAATAAGGATTTTATAAATGTAAAATAAAACTCCTAATTGTTTTTTTACAATTTATAGTGAATTTCTAAATTCAGAACAGGGGATACAGAAATCACTCTGACCCTACTCCACAAAAACTTAAATATCTCACAAAATATAACTCATATACCTGTTTTGTTTCTTTCATATGAAAATAGACTCATCAAGCTTCGATTTCATAACTTAGTCATCATTTAATTCCATTTCTACTATTTTTAGTGATTTTTCAAATTCACGTCACTACTGCTGTCTGAATCTATTTTATGGTAAATTTTATCTATTTCATGGTTTCCATGGATTAGCTAGCAATTTGACATACATAACTCCAAATATGATCATGATTAGTCATTCCAATGGCTAATCATTATCAAGCATTTCCATACCACTCAATAACCATATCATAAGACCATATATACAAAATGATTATAATGCTATACATGCCATACCCAAAATATACAAGCCATTATGCCAAGATGGTATACGGATAGTGTGAGCGAGCCTCCGACCGTTCCCGATTTCCGAGCTGACTTGTCAAAACTACAAGGAATAAAAAGGAGGGAGTAAGCATAAATGCTTAGTAAGTTCACATGCAAATAGCAAGTAACATAACCATATAAGCAAACATAAAACATCATTTGCATAATCATCACTAAGACATTCATATCATATTTTCATTTATCATCTTACCATATTGTTGTTATATTGAGCTTTCAACCCGAGGGTTAAGTACATACCTGTTCAAAGTATCCATTTCACAACACTTACCAAAATGTCCCTTTCATCTCGAGTATTCCTCCATTTGAGTAGAACTTTACCCGTTGAACACATCGGAACATAATTCGGATACATGGAAAGTTTGCACATAAGTGCCACTTATGTAGCCAAGCTACCATGTAACCCGCCCATAAGCGAACTCGGACTCAACTCAACGAGCTCGGGCATTCGGATCCATAAGTGAACTCAGACTCAACTCAACAAGCTTGGATGCCTAGTTACATCTCACGAACTGGGACTCAACTCAACGAGTTCGGACATTCGCATCCATAAGTGAACTCGGACTCAACTCAACGAATATCCCAGCGACAAGTCACTTGTATCCTAATCCATTCCTAAGGTTCAACGGGACCTTTTTCCCAATCATGTGTCTCAACCATCTTTTACGGAATGCCGATACCGATACTCGATAGTATTTCACATTTTCCAAGTATATCACATAATTTGACATATTATCAAACAATTATCACAAGTATAATATTTTATAATAATTATCATATCATTTAAATAACATTAAAATATTTAAAATAATAACTATGTTACCAACATTTACATATGAACTTACCTCGTATGCGAAAATGGCTACTTTTACCATCTCGTCCACAACTTGGTATTTTCCCCATTTTAGCCTGAATTTCAGTTTTCCTTGCTCTATCATTTAAAATATAGTCTAATTAGGACTCACATTATTCAAATTGACCCAAAATCATATTTTGGCAAAATTATAGTTTTGCCCCTAAACTTTTGCATATTTACACTTTTTCCCCAAAGCTCATAAATTAAACTTCAGCCTATTTTCTTATGTTTTATGACATGCTGATCGTTTTTCCCTTCTATAGTAACATCAAATTCTCACTCTAACATGTACTTATGACTATTAGGTATTTTTACCGATTAAGCCCTTTTACTTGTTTTCACTTAAAACCGAGCAGCACAAGTTGTCTAACATAATTTAAAACCTCATATTTTATCATAAAACACCAAAATACACAAATTTCACCTATGGGTATTTTTCCAATTATGAACCCTAGGTTGAATTATTGCTAGCATAAGCTAAATCAAGTTACCGGGACTCCAAAAAACGTAAAAAAGATTAAAAACGAGGCTAGAACGGACTTACAATCGAGCTTGGAAGCTTGAAAAACCCTAGCCATGGTTTCTCCTTGCTATATTCGGCCATGGGGTTGAAGATGGACACATTTGGGTTTTAAAATTTGTCTTTTAATTCATTTTACCCCTAAATGACCAAAATGCCCTTTTTACTATTCTTTAAATTTTTACCCTTCCAAGCCCATTTTGTCTAAATTTTTTTATAAATTGGTCAAATTACTCTTTAAGGATCTCTAATTAATAATCTAATTCAATTTTATGCAAAATGCTTCTAGAACACAAGTTTTGCAATATATTCAATTTAGTCCCTAACTTCAAATTAAGCACTTTATGCATAGAATTTCTTCACGAAAGTTTCACACAATCATGCAATCATATCATAGACCTCAAAATAATTATAAAATAATTATTTCTATCTTGGATTTGTGGTCTCGAAATCACCATTCCGACTAGGCCCAAAATCAGGATATTACAAAAAGGCCTTCATCCAAGCATCCAGGGTTTTATTCACTTAAAACCAAAATTTTTGCTAAAGCCCAGGTTTGAACCCAAGATTTCTCCAACACTTCTCAGGGCCATTAACCACCAAAGAATACATTTAATTGTGTCATTTCCTTGTACAATTAAATAATTATATACAACCTCCTTACAAACCCATACTTCCAGGCCCAAATTCGGGGCGTTACATTTTCGATGTTTGAGTATTATGTGAAGTCAAATTTTTTAATGCTATTATGAGTAAGTGATTGGTACTATGGACATTGAGATCAACATTACGAGCAAGCTTGACAGAGATGTAACATCGAAGAATCTCGTTTCAACCTTAGGAATAGTTTAGGATACAAGTGACATGTCATGTAACACCCTAACCCGTATCCGTCGCTAGAAGAGGGTTACAAGGCATTACCAGATAATACACATCATTCACATACATTTATGCATTCATAATCAATAGCCATTGAACACATTCACATTGTCCCTTACAAGGCTCTATGAGACCTTAAAACATGCTTAAACAAGGTTCGGGACTAAACCGATAACATTTGCAATCTTTGAGAAACTTATAAAATTTTCAAGCATTCAGGGGCCACATGCCTGTGTGAATAGGCCGTGTGCCTCACACGGCCACCAGACACGCCCGTCTCACAGGCCGTGTGAAAACAGGGCATACATACTGACTTGCACCACATGGTCGGAGACATGCCCGTGTGCTATGGCCGTGGGAAATCTAGAGGGGTTACTGACTTGGGTCACACGGCCGGCCACACATCCGTGTGCCAGCTCGTGTGCCACACACGGCCAGTAGACACGCCCGTGTATCTAGGCAGTGCTAAACTTGTAGGGTATACTGCCTTAATTCGAAGGGTACCCCAGGGGACACACCGCCGTGTACTAGGGCCATATGTCACACACGGCCGAGCCATATGCCCGTGTGCTCAGCCGTGTGAAGTGAAAATAGGCTTGGTAAAAGCCACATTTCTCACCCTCCTCAAGCATACCTAAACCACATCAAATTTGAACCATTTTATACATATATAAGGAATCAAAGAATACTATTTCATAAACATTTCATGTCGTCTATCCTCAACCATTTCAACTACTAAATTCCATATTTAAAGCATACCAAATCATTATGCCAAAATCATCAAAGCTTACATAAGTACCAAATGCATTTTCTTATCAACTTATCAACTATTTCATGTCACAAAACATACTATATCATCATCTCAAAATCAAACCACAATATACCAACTTTCAAGCAATAATACTCCAACTTACAACTATCCAAAAGAGCAACCATAAAACCATACCAAACAAGCCAACACATAAGGCATTATATACATCACACATATCACTTATCAAACACATAATTTAAGCCAACTTAAATGGCCAAATACAAACCAACATTTACAAGCCAATTCTCATGGTTCAAAATCATAACTCAAAACATATCAAGATAACACTAGCCTATACATGCCATATACCATATATACAAAGCTCCAAAAGTACCAACAAGATGATCGATAGTTTGATGACAGTTCCCGATGATTTCTAAGTCCGAGCTAGCTTCGATAATCTATAAAATAGTGAAAAATAAACACAGTAAGCTTTAAAAGCTTAATAAGACATATACAAATAAAGTCATCATATGAATATTTGCATATTAATTCAAATATGCTAAGCATAGCTAAACATATACCAGGTCACAAACCTTTCTCATTGAACACATATTCAATATCTTAATCACATTCATCAAATACTTCCCCTTTTCAATACTCTTATGAATCTCGTACATACTTGAGTCGTGCATCTCATTCACACATTCTTTCTCAATTTGACTTTGCTTGATGAACCATCCGAAATTGTTAAGGATACTCGAAAATCACATAAGCTTGCACAATGCCATAGCCCAGATATGGTCTTACATGTTATCACATATCGATGCCAGTGTCCTAGATAGGGTCTTACACGAATTCATAATACGATGCCAATATCCCAGATATGGTCTTACACATAATCACAATACATTGCCAATGTCCCAGACATGGTCTTACATGTAATCACATCTTGATAACCTAATGTCATGACATCCGTATCCTATACTATTCCTAAGGCTCGTATGGGACTCTTGAATGTCGTAACTTTGTTGATTCTTGATCATAATTGTTCATTCAACATTTACAACAATTCAATGACAAATAAAGACATATAATTCAATTTAAATACATTTATTTGCATATGAACTTACCTTAGTCGTAGAAACAATGAAACTAGCCGATTAATCGAGTATTTTGTTATTGCCTCGACCTAAGTCCGATTTCTTTCATTCTTGATTTATATATATTCAAAATTAATCCATTTAATTACTAACTCAATCAATTTAGTCTTTAAACACATATTTAAGCCAATTTCCACTTTGGCCCTAAACTTTCACATTTTTTACAATTTAGTCCCTCTTTCATAAAAACACAATTTGCAACAAGTTCAATTAAACCCAAGCTAGCCGAATTTCTATAGGCTCCTTAACAGCCCATATTTATCAATATTTTACACATTTTTGTAATAGCCTGATATAAACCCTAGTCAGAACGGTGGTTTCAAGTCCACGAATTCGAGTAAAAAATATTTAAAAATTATTTTCTGTGTTTATTTTTTGTGAATTTATATCTGAGAAATTTTCGTAATTTAATTTTATCGTTTGAGTGTCCAATTAAATAAAAGGACTTAATCACGTAGAATAAAAATTTGACGGTTAATTATAAAAAGGGCCAAAATGAATGTGTCTTTATAAAAGGAAGTGCTTATGTTGCAATTATGCCATTTATTTTGTGGGTGGATGGTAGTGGACATAAAATAAGTGATAATATAATGTTTAAACAAAGGTTAAATTTGTAATTAAGAAAAATGATATCATAAGTTATAATATAACATAAAATAAAGTCATGTTCATTAATTTTCTCTTGGCCGAAACAAAAAGAAAAGAGAAAGAAATAGAGAAAGCTTAGGGTTCGACACTTTTGGAGTTTGATTCAAGATTAAGAACCAAAGAAATCGGATTTGGATCGGGAGACAACTAAAGTTGTCAACTAGTCGTCCCGTTCCGTTTTCCATCGTTTGAGGTAAGTTTATAAGCAAATAGATGTACTTATTTTTAACTAAATGTGAATTATATATGATGAATTGAAATATGTAAATTTATATATGCAATAGCCGAATGTGAATAAGCTTGGCTACTATATTTCTGAATTCGTTTCGACTGAGCTACAACATCCAAAAACCCGTATGAACCTTAGGAATAGCTAGGATACATATGTCATATCATAAGATTCTGATATATGTGTGCGAGTAAGACCATGTTTGATACGTTGGCATCAATATGTGATTACGAGAAAGACCCTGTCTGGGACAATGGCACCGATATGTGATTACATGTAAGACCACGTCTGGGACGTTGGTATTGTACGATATATGTGATTATTCGAGTATCCTATCCAATTTCGAATGGTTCAACATGTAATGATATGTTGTGAACGAAGGTGTTAATCGAGCTAAAACGATCAGGTATGAGTTAGTTAATTACCCATTTGAAAATAAGGTAAGTTGGTCATTTAATATGTGATTCATATAGTACAAGTTACAAGTGTAACATATGTGCATTTGTGGGTATATTCAGCCATTTGATATAAATATATATGTGATTGTTATACTTTGACTTACGAGAATATGCATATAAGTGTATAAGTATTTGGTATGATAAAGATATTTTGGCTTAGGAATTAAATTGAAGTTTGTTAATGTGTATATATATTCATTCGATCATTGCTATGTTTATGCATATGAAACTATATTTCGATTTATGAGTATATGTATATGTGTATACATGTACATGGTCACATAATGATAATGAGCTTTGAAATCGAAAGATACTTTGATAATATATATGTATTCGGCCATAAATAAGTATATAGGTGAAAGTATATGATAAATGTTAAATCATAAGATTGAGGTTTAATTTGATTTTGATAGTATGGTTTGGCATAGTTTAAATGCATCGATTATGTCTTTGAATTGTTTATTTGCTTAAGACTTACTAAGCTATGATAGCTTACTGTGGGTGTTTATGTTTTGCCTCTGTTTTATAGATTTTGGATTCAAGTTACAAGCTCGGGGATCGTCAGAGAAGTTTATCACACTATCGACTGTTTTTGGTACTTTATAAGTTGAATTTCGAACTTATGGCATGTATAGGCTAGCTTATATTTGGATATGAAGATTTTGGTATGTAAATATATAAGCCATGCGAAAATGGCTTGTTAAAATTTTTAAGTTCGGATTCAATGTTTGGTTGAATCATGGTTATGTTTAGCTGTGGTTTAGTGATTTAGCTATGGTTTATACATAGATAAATATATGTGAACTTGTTGCTATGTTTGGTCATAGTGTTATTAAGTGATTAGGTATTAAGGTAAATTCGGTTATGACATTTAGAAGAAGTGAAGATGATATGTTTATTAATATTGAGGTTTATTAAGTTGATCATGGATGAGTTTATTTTGGAAAAAAGGTTAAAGATAAAGGATATATGTGTATTTAATAAATATTTGTTTGACTATGAAATTTGACTATCTATGTTCGGTTATGATAGTTAGAAATGATGCTAAGCTTAGGTGACTTCGATGATGATATATATATTTTCACAAGTATATTTAGTTGATTCAGCTTTGGTATTTCCATAGATAAAATATGTGTGAAGTTGGTTGTTGTGTTTGGTTAAGGTACTATAAATAGCTTATAATTAATTCATCTCTGGTAAGTTTTATGTGTGATATGCTATGTCTTTAAGAATGCATTTTATAAATTAGTTAGAAAAGGAGTGAAATAACAATTATATGTTTGACTATGTATTGGATATTTTGGTTTGGTTTGTCAATGCAATGTATGCGCTTAGGTTATGCTTAAATGGTTGGTGGAAGTAAATGATGTAATGTTAACCATAATTTTATATGTTAATGAATATTATGCTATTTGATATGGTTGGCATGAGTTAATATATGGATGTGTATAGATAAGCAAAAGGATATGTTTAGTATTTAGTTAAAGAAATGAAATTGTACTAAAGAGAGTATTAATGAATGTTTGGTACATGAGATGAAAAATGTTGGCTAATGAATTAGTCAATCACATGCTATAAAATTTGATATTCATAAGGTTCGAATTATATATTTATAAAGCATATGTAGTATAGTTTTGATGCAACTTTGGCTTAAAATTTTGAATAAAATCCATGATATTGATATGGTTGAATTTTGAAGCATGGTTTGTATATGCAATATGATTATTAATGCATTTTTTATTTTAATTGGTTATGTGTGTTTATACAAACGAACTAGATTTGTATGAATAAGGGGATGGTTATTAATTTGAGTATGGAAAAATTTTGTAGAGGAAAATCTATCACTTATGCATGAGTAGTAATTAATGACTGTTCAGAATTGTGTTTTGATTGGTAATGCATTGTAACCCTAATCCGGTGACGGATACAGTTAGGGGTGTTACATTTGATTGGTATTAGAGCTATGGTTTAGTCGGTTCTAGGACTACCATAGCGTATGTGAGTCTAGCCGTACATGCCATATTTAACCTAGGATAGTATGATATCTTCTGACTCTGGCGAAAAATGTTTTTTTTTTGAGAGATAAGTTTTTCAACGATCTAAATTTGATAGTACGGAATGTGTACTCAAATGTTTGAATGGAAATGTGTTGATAATGAGTTGAAGCTCATAAAGGTATGGATCAAAGAGTATGATATATTAATATTGATAAATGTTATAATTATATGAGCATATAGAGTATAGTATTTGAGTTATGACTGTTATCTGAAATGTTTTGATTGTGTTTGAGTCGGCATATGAAACATGTGTTAAGGACAAAAGTGATTAAAAACAAGTATTTATTAAATGTTTTGAGAATGTGTAATTACTAATGAATTGACTATTTGTGATAGTATGTGTCAAGTGTATGTAAGAAGAAGTTAAATTTGAGGCTTTACTACCCTCATCCCCCTTATTAGTGAAATGTTACTGTGAAATCTGTAAGATTTGGATTGAATAAGTCCATGAGTGTGGAGTTACAGAAGTTCATGTTCGGAATATTAATAATAAGGTCAGAAAAGTGAGTGAATCAGCAAATAAAGACAATATTAAAAGAGATATTGGATAGTTCTGAAAACTATTTAGATTGTATAAAATCACTATTACAGAAGAAGTTAACTCTGATTAAATGACCTATTCAGGTATGTTATATAAAGAAAGTATTAATTAAAAGCATCTTTGGATTTATTTTTGTTATTGATGGGATAATATGAACTTAATGATGATAGAATTCGACAATTGAGTAATGTTTGAATTGTATTATGGCTAAGTGCAGTGGTTTTAGTTGGACAGATACTATAACTTCTTTTGGGCATTCTACGTGTACATTTATCTTCAGAAATCTATCTAACTATTTAATTTCAGAAGTAATTCTTACAGTAAGAGAATATTAGCTCGTTGATCTGTTTGGGTTATGTTGGACATTGCTCTGTCTTTCTTTGATATTTATTCCATTGTGTGGATATTAAAATTGACGGTATAACGTTAATATTCTGTTTCTACTGGATATTATTATGTTAAAAACATGTAAAGATTATATTGCTTCTGTTACTATTGATTCCAGTATTTATGAGTGACATTGTTCTTTGTTGACATTTTCTAGGATATCATCGGGATTGATATCGTTCTATATGGGATATTTATTTGACAAAAATGGCTATATCTGTTATAATTATAATTTTTGTTCTGAAAATTTGGGAAGTACTGCAGTACTATTAATAGAGTTATAAAAGTTGTGTTTCTGCATTGGTTGCTGTCCAAATCATATCTGATTTTCTTCTGGGTTCAGATACTTTATTAACAACCAGGATATTATCTATTATTTTGGGTAAGACGTCAGTCTCATTATGGTATTATGATTTTTATTTGATGACTGTGGCTTTTGTATAATGATATGTCTGAGTTATTCTTTTAACGGGAAGAAATAATTTCTTCGAAAAGACTGATCTAGTGGTTTAGTCTGATCTGAATTATTTGATTTAAAAGAAGATTGGGTTAGATATGTTTGAATCTATTCACGGACTGGTAATAAATTTTGAATGTACATGTGTGATCTGAGGAATAGTCTGGAAGAAGAATTGGTATTCTTGAGGATTTGATACAGAATTATGTTTATCAAAAAGATTTTATCTGAGAGATGTTATGGTAAATTAAAGTTAGTTTGATTGTGGAAGCTTCCCTTTTTTGCGCGAAGATATTGCTAACTGAAACATCAGTACTGAGTTTAATTTGAGGAAAAAGTTTATAATCTTCAGTCATGTGTCCATGAACGATTTGAAGTGTGTTCTAATATTAAAGTGTACAGAGATATTGTGTGAATTCATATGATTAAAGCCGTACGAAAGGAATTACCCGACGCATAATCTAGAATTGGCAGTAATTGTGTTTGCAAAGAATATATGGTGTCACTATCCGTTCAGTGAGAAATGTCATGTTTATTTTGATCACAAAATCCTGAAATATTTGATGACTCAGAAAGATCTGAATTTGAGACAACACCAATGATTAAAATTGCTAAAAGACTACGAGTTTGTGATTGACTATCATCCGAGAAAGGCTAATGTTGTTGCAAATTCTCTAAGCCAAAAATCATTGTTTACTTCGTGTGTAATGAATGCACTTATGGCTATGTATGATGATGGTTCGATAATAGCTGAATTAAAAGCAAGACTGCTATTTGTTTAACAAATTTGTGATGCTCAGAAGGTTGATGATGATTTGATAGAAAAACGAGCCCAATGTGATTCAAATGTTGAATCAGAGTTCAGGGTTAATGTTGACGGTTGTTGGAGGTTCAGAAATCGAATGTGTGCCCTGAGAAATTTAAATTTAATTCAGATGATTCTAAACGAAGCTCACAGTAGTCGATTATCTATTCACCAGGTAGTACGAAACTGTATAATGATCTGAAACAGCTATATTGGTGGCATGGTATGAAACGAGACATTTCTGACTTTGTTTCGAAATGTTTAGTTTGTCAGCAAGTAAGAGCTAAACATCAGGTACCTTATGGGTTGTTTCAGCCGATTATGATACCTAAGTGGAAATGGGGCAGAGTCACGATAGATTTGTATATGGATTATCATTAACATCGAGCAAGAAAGATGCAATCTGGGTTATTATGGATAGATTGACTAAATGGGCTCATTTTGTTCCGATTCGTATAGATTACTCGGTTGATAAGCTTGCTAAGTTATATGTTTCTCAGATTGTGAAATTATACGGTGTGCCTATTTCTATAGTTTCAGAAAGAGATCTGAGGGTTACATCATGGTTTTGGAAGAAACTGTGTATGCATTGGGTATGAAATTACATTTCAGCCCTGTTTTCCATCCGAAAACAGAGGATCAGTCTGAGCGAATCATTCAGATACTTGAGGATATGTTAAGATGTTGTATTCTCAAATTCGAAGATATTTGGGAATGATACTTACCTCTGATTGAAATTGTGTACAATAATAGCTTTCAATTGAATATCAAAATGGCACCTTATGAGGCTTTGTTAGACCGTATGAGATTATAGAGCGTATCAGGTTAGTTGCTTATAAATTGTTGATGCCACCTGAGTTAGAAAAGATCCGTAATGTGTTTCATGTTTCGATGCTTCATAGATATTAATCTGATCCCTCACATGTGATTAGTTCATATGAGGTTGAGATTAAGTCCGATATAACATATACAGAAGAACCGATTCGCATTCTGGCTCGCGAGATTAAAGAATTGCGAAATAATAAAATTTCGTTAGTTAAGGTACTATGGCATAAACACAGAGTTAAGGAAGCAATGTGAGAGCCAGAGGATGTAAAGAAAGAGTGTTATCCGAATCTATTCACCGGTAAGATTTTCAAGGACGAAAATCCCTAAAGGGGGAGAGTTGTAACAACCCGATATAGATCCTAGTCGGAACGATGGTTTCGGGACCACGAATTCGAGTCAGGAAAATAATTAAAAATTATTTTCTGTGTTTATTTTGTGTGAATTTATATCTGTGAAATTTTCGTAATTTAATTTGTATGGACATAAAATAAGTGATAATATAATGTTTAAACAAAGGTTAAATTTGTAATTAAGTAAAATGATATTATAAGTTATAATATAACATAAAATAAAGTCATGTTCATTAATTTTCTCTTGGCCGAAATAAAAAGAAAAGAGAAAGAAATAGAGAAAGCTTAGGTTTCGACACTTTTGGAGCTTGATTCAAGATTAAGAACCAAAGAAATCGAATTTGGATCGGGAGAAAAGTAAAGTTGTTGACTAGTCGTCACGTTCTATTTTTCATCATCCAAGGTAAGTTTATAAGCAAATCGACGTACTTAATTTTAATTAAATGTGAATTATATATGCTGAATTGAAATATGTAAATTTATATATGCAATAGCCGAATGTGAATAAGCTTGGCTACTATATTTCTGAATTCGTTTCGACCAAGTTACGACATCCAAAAACCGGTATGAACCTTAGGAATAGCTAGGATACATATGTCATGACATAGGACTCCGATATATGTGCGCAAGTAAGACCATGTTTCATACGTTGGCATTGATATGTGAATCTGATATGTGTTTACGAGTAAGACCCTATCTGGGACAGTGGCATCGATATGTGATTACATGTAAGACCACGTCTGGGACGTTGGCATTGTTCGATATATGTGATTATCCGAGTATCCTATCCAATTCCGAATGGTTCAATTGGTAATGATATGTTGTGAACGAAGGTGTAAATCAAGCTAAAACAATCAGGTATGAGTTAGTTAATTACCCATTTGAAAATAAGGTAAGTTGGCCATTTAATATGTGATTCAAATAATACAAGTTACTAGTGTACCATATGTGCATTTGGTGGTATATTCAGCCATTTGATATAAATATATATGTGATTGCTATACTTTGACTTACGACAGTATGCATATAAGTGTATATGTATTTGGTATGATAAACATATTTTTGCTTAGGAATTAAATTATAGTTTGTTAATGTGTATATATATTCATTCGATCATTACTATGTTTATGCATATGAAACTATATTTCGATTTATGAGTATATGTAAATGTGTATACATGTACATGGTCACATAATGATAATGAGCTTCGAAATCAAAAGATACTTTGATAATATATATATGTATTCGGCCATAAATAAGTATATATGTAAAAGTATATGATAATGTTAAATCATAAGATTGAGGTTTAATTTGATTATGATAGTATAGTTTGGCATAGTTTAAATGCATCGATTATGTCTTTGAATTGTTTATTTGCTTAAAACTTACTAAGCTATGATAGCTTACTGTATATGTTTATGTTTTGCCTCTATTTTATAGACTTTGGATTCAAGTTACGAGCTCGGGGATCATCAGAGAAGTTTCTCACACTATCGACTATTTTTGGTACTTTATAAGTTGAATTTCGAACTTATGGCATGTATAGGCTAGCTTATATTTGGATATGAAGATTTTGGTATGTAAATATATAAGCCATGCAAAAATGGCTTGTTAAAATTTTTAAGTTTGGTTTCAATGTTTGGTTGAATCATGGTTATGTTTGGTTGTGGTTTAGTGATTTAGCTATGGTTTATACATAGATAAATATATGTGAACTTGTTGTTATGTTTGGTCATGGTGTTATTAAGTGATTAAGTATTAAGTTAAATTCGGTTATGGCATTTAGAACCAAGTGAAGATGATATGTTTATTACTATTGAGGTTTATTAAGTTGATCATGGTTGAGTTATTTTGGCAAAAAGGTTAAAGATATATGTGTATTTGATAAATATTTGTTTAACTATGAAATTTGACTACCTATGTTCGGTTATGATAGTTAGAAATGATGTCTAAGCTTAGGTGATTTTGATGATGATATATATATTTTCATAATTATATTTAGTTGATTTGGTTTTTGTATTTGCGTAGATAAAATATGTGTGAAGTTGGTTGTTGTGTTTGGTTAAGGTAGTATAAATAGCTTATAATTAATTCATCTCTGGTAAGTTTTATGTGTGATATGCTATGTCTTTGAGAATGCATTTTATAAATTAGTTAGAAAAGGAGTGAAATAACAATTATATGGTTGACTATGTATTAGATATTTTGGTTTGGTTTGTCAATGCAATGTATTCGCTTAGGTTATGCTTAAATGGTTGGTGAAAGTAAATGATGTAATGTTAACCATAATTTTTTATGTTAACAAATATTATGAAATTTGATATGGTTGGTATGAGTTAAAATGTGGATGTGTATAGATAAGCGAAAGGATATGTTTAGTATTTAGTTAAAGTAATGAAATTGTACTAAAGAGAGTATTAATGCATGTCTGGTGCATGAGATGAAAAATGTTGGTTAATGAATTAGTCATTCGCATGCTATAAAATTTGATATTCATAGGGTTCGAATTATATATTTATAAAGCATATGTAGTATAGTTTTGATGCAAGTTTAATTGGTTCAAAAATTTGATTAAAATCCATGATATTGATATGGTTGAATTTTGAAGCATGGTTCGTATATGCAATATGATTATTAATGCATTTTTTATTTTAATTGGTTATGTGTTTTTATACAAACGAACTTGATTTGTATGAATAAGAGGATGGTTATTAATTTGAGTATGGAAAAATTTTGTAGAGGAAAATCTATCACTTTATGCATGAGTAGTATTTAATGACTGTTCAGAACTATGTTATGATTGGTAATGCCTCGTAACCTTAATCCGGTGACTGATACGGGTTAGGGGTGTTACACATTTAACCACACTTTTTTATATTTTCACAATCTAACCTTTTTTTATGAAATTTCATTAAAAATAACTTTACAAAACATGATAATCTATCATCAAAATTTCATATTACATCATCAAATACCAAAGAACACAATAGCTCATCAATGGCAACTGTCAAAATCTTTAACAGTTTCAAAAATTAAGACACGGGCTAGCTAGTACTCAAAGCAACGATCACAAAAACATAGAAATCATCAAAAACCAAACTCAAAACATGCCTCAATCAAGATATGCAAGTGCCGAATATCAAAGCCCTCTTTTAGCTTTGTTCTTTGCTTCATTCGACCATAAAAGATGATAAAATGGCCACCATTGTGTTTTCTTTTAATTTAATTAACCTTATTTCACTAATTACTATTTTAACCTTATACTATAACATTAAAAATCACTTAATGGATGACTATATTTGTCCATCCCATTAACCAAAGGTCAACTAACCACATAAGGACTTACACATTTAAATTTCATAGCAATTAAAGCATTTTAACAAGTAAAATGCAACTTTTGCATTTTACGCGATTTAGTCTTTTTATCAAATGAAGCATCCAATCGATAAAATTAAATCGCAAAACTTTCACACATACATGCTATCATGCTGTAAACAGATAAAATAATATTAAAATAATTTTTTGACCTTGAATTTGTAGTTTCGAAACCACTGTTCCGATTTAACTATAATTGGGTTGTTACATGTCACTAGGAACCATGTCATTTATGAGTTCATGAGATATGTGATATATGTTTATGTGGTTCCGTGTGTTGTTCTTGTATGTCCTATCAGTGGCTAGGTAGTTTGGCATGTGTTGCGAATACCTGACAGCTTGTGTGAGCAGCCCAGTAGCTATGTCCTGACCGACAGCTTGTGTGAACAGACTCGTGAGTAGCTTAAGAATGAGCTTTTATGTGTTACGTGATATGAGGTAGCTTTAGTTAAATATGTGGTACTTATGTGTGAGCCTTTCGTGTATCCAATAGTATTCAGAGTGTTCAACGGGTAAATTATCGAGTAACTTAACAGAAGACCCAAGGGGTAAGTCAATGTGAATAATGAGTAAGCGATTATGTTATGAGTTGATAAAGGTATGTATACCAAACTCATGAGTAATGCCTTGGTATGTGATGGACTTATGACAAGGTTGTTTATGTGATGAGTAAGTTTAAGTGATTTGATGAAATACAAATTTATGTTCATTCTATTAAATGTATGTTAAATACTTGTTTAGATAGTATGTTATTTGCATATGGACTTACTAAGCTTTAATTCTTACCCCCTCTTTTCCATCTTTTATAGTGTCGCCAAGCTAGCTCGGGGATCGAAGGACGTTGGAGACTCGATCACACTATCAATTGGACATTTGGGTATAGTTAGCCTCAACATTTTGAGTATGACATGTATAGGGAACTTGGTCATTTTGTTATGTGTCATATTGATTAGCCAAATGAGTTGGCTCATGATGCTATTATGATTTATTTTGTATAACGCCATGAGATCTGGCTTATATTTGCTTATCGGGTTGTAACCCCAATTATTTATTCATGCTTGTAATGTGTTTATGCTTTTTGATGTGGTTGGTGGTTGCTTGTTGACAATGGATGTGATAAATGACACATATGCTTAAGGAATGAATTGGGACTAATAGGTATGACCATAGCTATGGTATAATTGAGTATATTGAAGGTAGGTTTATAAGGTTGAATAAATATGAAATTGGTGTGGAATGCTATATGAAAGCATGATGGTTTGAGCATGTGAAATGTTGACATTAAAAGTCATGGATTAATCATGATTGTGAGTATTTGAGTGACTAAATATGCTATGTTGCATGCCATCAAAAATGTATAAGTGAGTGAGCATTTAAGGGTGGCAAATGGCTTTGAAAATAGCTTCAAAGTTTTCTGCACGGGTACACACACGAGCATGTGTCTAGGCCGTGCGTGACACACGGTTTGCCCAATAGGCCTGTGCCCGGGCCTGTGCCCAGGCTGTGTGAAGTCTGCACCATTTTATGAAAAATTATGAAATTTTAATCAACCACACGGGCGTGTGATACGACCATGTGACTATATTCCGATTCTGATGTCATAAACAGAGAGTTACACAGGTTGAGGACACGGGCGTGCCGAGGGCACACTAGAGTGTCTCCTATCTCCACACAGGCGTGTGCCCCTGTTTCATGAAAATTTTTCTAAGTTTCCCAAAGTTTTCTAAAGTTCTCAGTTTAGTCCTAAACCACTCCAAATGTATGTTTGGGCCTCGTAGGCCCGTAATAGGGATGATAAGCATATGTTTGAATGAATTTGTTTTGAATAAAATTTTATGGCCCGATTTTTATGTTTGCTTGAGTTTAAGTTCGGTAATGCATAATACCTTGTTCCAGCGTCGAATATGGGTAAGTGGTGTTACACATTTCATAGATCATAACATAATCCATTCAAACACATGCATATCATCCCTTATTTGAGCCATCGAGGCCTGAGAAACACATTAGAAACGATTCGAGACTAAAGCAAAAACATTTAAAACTTTGAAGAAAAAGTTAGAAAAATTCACACTGTAGGGATCACATAGTCGTGTGGCCAGGTCATGTGACTCACACTGCTGAGACAAGAGCTCGTGCCTTAGGTCATGTAACAATTAAAATAGGGACACATGACCGCGTCCCAGGCTATGTCCGTGCCCATGTAACTCTCTACCTTGAGTCACACCGTAACATCTCGATTTTGGGCCTAGTCGAAATAGTGGTTTCGAGACCACAAATCTGAAGTAGAAATAATTATTTTATGAATGTGTTTAGGTCTATGATATGTTTGCATGATTGTATGAAAGTTTCGTTAAGAAATTTTGTTGATAGAGTGTCCAATTTGATTTTTAGGACTAAATTGAAAAAGTTGCAAAATATGTGATTCTAGAAGCTTTAAGCATGAAATAGCTATGGATTATTAATTAGAGGTCCTTAAATATAAATTTGACCAATTTCTATTTTTATGGACAAAAATGGGCATGAATAAGTAAAAATTGAAACTTTAGTAAAAATGGCATTTTGATCATTTAGTAATTAAAAGAATAAAAAGGGAAAATCAAGTCAAAATTTGCTCATCTTCTCCATTCCGTAGCCAAAATTCTCAAGACACCATAGTAATCGCGTGATTCGTAACAAGTAATAAATATTTATAATGAAGATCAAACCTAGACTAACTATTATCACAACGAAAAGGCAAACGCACCTATCGAACAATAGTATAGTCATGGCAAGACCGGGATATCGTACCCAAGGGAACCAAAAGTACTAGTAATAACTATCTTTTTATTATCTAGCCTAAGAATAAAAGGGTTTTTTTATTAAACTAATTATCTTAACTAATTAACTAATTTAATTAAAGCAAAGAGAAAATTTGGAAAAAGACTTGAAGAAAAGCAATTGATAAAAATGACACCCAAGGAGGAATCCACCTACATTTTACTTGTTATCTGACTCTGAACCAGACGATTTATTCACTTGACTTGATCCGTGAGATTCCCTAACCTATGTTATTATCCCTTTCGAGACTAATAACGTCTAACCCTCAGTTGAATTAATCAAAATTTCTTTCTTAATTAAAACTCCTAGGGAACCAGTAAATCACTCTATGGACTCCCATATTAGGTTTCACCCTAATTCGGCAAAATCTTGTAACCCTATTTCTAGGCATTCGATCAACTCCGCTTAATTATGTCAAATCTACTCTTAGGCAGGGTCTATTCCTCCTCTGCATAAGCACATCAAATCATGAATTAATACCCGAAATATTAACTCAAGCATTAAGAACACATAATTAAGAACAAATCAAGTATTTATCATACAGTTCAAATAATAATAACAAGATCCATCATAGGTTTTATCCCCTTTAGGTGTCTAAGGGGTTTAGCTCATAATAAAATAAGAGTACATCTCAAAAGTAAAAAAATAACAAACATGAAGGAATTCTGAGGGAGATCTTTAGTCTTGGAGTACCTCCGCCTTTTGGGATGGATCGTCTGACTTTCTTCAAGTAATTCCTGGCGTGTGGTTCTGTCTTCCAGAAAAGTTCTAGAAGAGGCCCCCTTATTAGGTCACACTTAGGGTGTTTATATAGGCTTTGGATTAGCTTTCTTCCCCCATAAGTATCCTTTTCCGTGTAAAATACAACTCTTTGAAAAAGGGACAGGCCCATGTGCCACGGTCGTGTGACGTGATTTCTAGGCCGTGTTGCCGTGTGGGCTTAATGGCCAGGCCGTGTGTATCGTGTAAACCTTGGACAACACCCCCGAAGGCCACGGGCGTGTGAGATGCCCGTGTGGCAAGGCTTAGGCCGTGTCATCTTCTCGATTTGGTCTGTGTTGTCCATTTTTTGCTCGTTTCTGGCTCCTTTTGACTCTTGGTGCTCTCCTAAGTACAAAACATGAAATAACCGGATTAAGAGCACCAAAATCCACAAATCTAGTAATAAACATCCATAAATATGCTAAGTATTTGGGGTATAAATATGTATAATTTGGCGTTTATCAAATACCCCCACACTTAAGCATTTGCTTGTCCTCAAGAAAAATTCTCATTTACTGCTAGAATTCATTCCTTTCAATCGCATAAGCATTATTGATAATGTTACAAATTATTTCATGAAAAATCATACAGCGAGAATTAAACTATAGGGGCTTTAAAAACCTCAAACAATCTAAATCGAATATTTTGATAACAAAATTATAGGTAATCTCCTTCCTTCAAGTAATTAACTTTAGTCCTAAATATACAAGAGATGACATCCTCACTAAAGATTCACTCAAATCGCTCAAATTTTTTAAGGTTCAAGATTAAGCACTCGATTGTCTAACATGAAAAGTTATTACCATAGGCTTGCATGAAAATCAAACCTCAACTACTTGTAAATGATATGATACACTAATCAAAAGGTCTTTGCATGATTGTAATGGGGTTTAGGTTACAGGTATGGATACAAGCTGAAGAGACAAGGGTTAGAATCGATATAATTTCAATATATTACCCCACTATCAAAAACTTAATTACTGAACCACAAACAAATATCTAGAACTATTTTACATGAGTTCATGACAACTTTAGCTTGCTGAGAATTACAATAATAATACTAAGTTTTTTTTAAAGAACAAATCAAGTCAATACAATATAGAAATCATACTTCATGATTCAGTAACAAAAAAGGGTGAACATAGCGAGGTAACAGTATTAAATTTAATCTCGATAAAAAAAAGTAAATTAAGTAAGAGGATTTCAACAATAATAGGTTAATGGGTTAATGATGAAGGTTAATCAATAAAAAAGGTTAGTAGGCCCAAAAAGGGGTTCACTAAGTGTTTAATTATGTGGGAAGGCTTTTTATGGAGTAAATGGGTTAAATCCTAAATGCCTTTATCATCTCAGTATATCAAATCATACGAGTGATCATGACATGTATAATCGAAGCAAGTTCTAGAATAACAGTTCAATGTTGACACACTTAAACAACAAAAGAAATGAGCAAGAAAGAAAGCTATATGCTCAAAAGGCTCAAAAATCTCACCAATAATTTGGGTTTTTGATGTCATTCTTGTATACATAAGATTTCAAGATAATACCTCAATTTAGGAAAAATAGTCTAAAAGTTTTATTTCTCAAAATATCAACTTATCATGCTCGATTCTTAAAAGGTCCTATAATCAAATAATCATGCATAATTCCCTTGGTCTAATTCATGAAATATCAACAATACT
Organism: Gossypium hirsutum; assembly: GCF_007990345.1. NCBI lineage: Eukaryota > Viridiplantae > Streptophyta > Magnoliopsida > Malvales > Malvaceae > Gossypium > Gossypium hirsutum. The sequence goes on from NC_053426.1 coordinate 85,337,022, forward strand.
TATAGATCAATCAGAATTCATTCTATCAATATTATGAGAAAATCACTTAAGCACAAGACCAAAATTCAGGGATTTGAGAATAATGCAAAAAGTTAGGTTTCATGTTCACCCCCCGGCACACTTAAGATGTACATTGCCCTCAATGTACAAAGATAGATTATTCAAAATAAAGAAAATCATAAGAGGAAAGGAGGTGAAACTCCCTGTTATATGGATGCGAAGCTTGATTCTGAGGCTGGAGTGTTTGGGGAAAGTAGTAGCTGCCATTGTTCTTGGCTAGATGAAGAAATTGGGTCATTGAACATGGCACTTGTGAGGTATTGTTTCCCATTTGTTTCCTCATTCTGTAAAATATTCCTAGTAGCTTTGCTTAGAAGTCTGTAGAATCATGAAGAGCTTATTAAGAGTTAGTGTGGAAGAGAGTGTAGTGGGATTACTTGTTAGAAATACCAAAAAATGAAAAAAATAAAATTTACTAATATAGATATGTCTTTCAAAATAAAATAATAAAATTTAAATGAAAATAGAAAAAATAAAAATGAAAATAAAATAAAATAAAATAAATAAGAATAAAAAGATAGGAGGATTCAATGATCCTCGTCAGTGGGGACCTCAGGTGGTGGCGCTGGAGTGGCGATGTGAAAGTGCTGGCACAACTGCTACATCATGGCCTACATGTCGTCCATCTGTCTATCACGTCGCCGATCTCGCTCGTGAATCATCTCGAACTATGTAGTGCAATACTGCCCGAAGTAAGCGAGTCGGTCGGAAAGGTATGCCAATGAAGCAGCCGCATGAACTGGTCGTTCCCTAGGTGGAGCGGTGGAAGGCTCCTCATGCTGTGGGGGAACATCATCAGGAATGTCCTCAAGATCCTCTTCGTCAATGGCATGAGAGAGACGGTACTGAGGAGGATCGGTCCCACGTTGGTGCTTGATCATCCTCATGTGTAACATAGTTGTGATGCCCTGTGGGGACATCAACCTATCAATGTAAGCGCTGATGACTGGGCCACGATGTTGAGGAGACCGAAGTGTCTGGCAAGGCGGGTCACGTAGGGGCCGATGGAGATCACTCCCTTCCTATGCTGCTCGGTCTGATGGCGAATGGCGGAAGCAATGAAGTATGCCAAGTCAGTCACGTGTGCATTCGCCATGCACCATAAATAGTAGGCGTCGTGGGAGTTGACGACGTCGGTGCTCTCTCTCCTCCCAGTCAAGGTGTGTGCCAATATGGCATGGAGATAGCGTATGGAAGGAGCGAGAGCTGAGGCTTTTGAGCGGCTGGGGTCGTAGGTGGAAGAGAGTGGTGCCAAAAGTTTCCAGCACAAGGAGGGAGAAATGTGGATATTTCGTGGTAGTGCATTCATGTCTTCCTCCTCCATAAACTCATCGGTGTAAAGTCCTAGAGTGACTCCAAACTCTGGGACACTCATCACGTGAACTAGACCGCCTAATCGGAAGTGAATGGTGCTTGGGTCGTCATTGTTTGTCGTCACCACCTGTAAATGAAAAGTAGAGTATAATTCTAAAGTTAGCTCTAAATAAGTGGGCTCGGTAATAGTGAAGAACCGTTCCCATGGGTCTGTGGACAGGAGGGCACGGATGGCATCAGCTAGCTGAACTTGCTCTACGGTAGCCCAGTCAATGCAGCGACCTGTAGTGAGGGGTCGTGCGCGTAGTATCTGAAATAGCTCCTCCTGCGAAGCTTGCGAAAATTCAAGGAACGGGTGCCGAACTTCGGCTGTAGCATGTACTGAGGAAGAGCCCGATCCCCTACGTCTCTTTGAGGATGGGACCACGGCCTTCTTGCCTCTCGATGACGACATAATGTTCCTGAAAATACATGAGCATTGATAGAATCCAAGATACATCAGTAGTTAAGCAAGAGGCCTAAAATTAGTATATGCTATTTAGTAGCTTAAACAATTCAAATATAGAAAATTCTAAAGCAAATTCCTAACTTTTCTAAAGCATATTTGTAATAGTAACAATATCTATGTAAAGCATGTATAATACTAATGTAGCAACACAAATTGGAAAAATAAGGTTGAGAAAGTGAACTAAAGGCTGCTGTAGGGCGGTGCACGGGCGTGTGACGCGGGAATATAGCTGTGTGGAAGAAAAATAGAGGGTATAGAGAGGGGAAAGTGGGGATTAATTCAAGGGGAGTGGATTTGAGGGTGGTTTAGGGGTTGAGGAAGTGAGAATCTAGGGAATGGTGGCCGGAGTAGGGATTAGGGAATGGGGAAGGGTAGAATTCGGCTAGGATTTTGAAAAGGGGAAGAAGATGAACAGTGGTTTGCTTATATAGAGGAGGTTCACACGGCCTAGGGCCACACCCGTGTACTTTGAGGGTGAGCCTATGTTTTTCGAATTTTGCGAGCTAGGTCGTGCCCGGCTACTATCCCACGCCCATGTGTATGTCGCACACAGCCATGTCACACGGCCGTGCCTAGCTTTGTTCGCTTCTTCCACGCCCGTGTGTTATGGTAGCAACCCGTGTATTGTTCTACACAGCTGAATGGCAACAGCGTGTCACACGCCCGTGTCAAAGAAATAGAATCGAGCCTTGTCCCTAGCACACCCATGGTTTTCCATTCCCACGCCCGTGGTCTCTTATCAAGTTCACCTATGACCATGTCGCACGGCCGTGGGGATTTATCGCACCTCATGTTTTGGGCAAATCATGCCCTGCTTCCACACGGCCGTATCGCACGATCGTGTCTCTTCCCCTGTTTGGCCACGGCTTTAGGAACGCCCATGTGCCTGGTCGTGTGCTGAAAAACTTTGCAATTCAAAGATTAAGTTAATGATTCAAAGTGTTAGAAATTAAAAATATGTTAGTGCTCGAGTTGCCTCCCGAGAAGCACTTATTTATAGTCTAAGCTCAACTGACCTCTCCGTTGAATGATCATGGTGGTATGAGGAGTTCATACTCCTCATTCCAGCTATTAGCCTTGACAAAATAAGGTTTGAGACGAGTATTGTTTACCTTAAAAGTGCCAAACTTGGGGTGACTTACCTCAACCGTACCGAATGGGAAAATACTGAGTACCGTAAGAAGGATTTCCTCATTTGGTGTGGTAGTGACAATGTGAGGATCTGCGGCATCTAGTAAGACTATATCGCCAACCTTAAGTTGATTAGGAGAGGTATCAGGCTTGTTTTGGTGTAGTGTCAGTTTATCATGTGTTCTCGATTTGTGTGCTCACCACTCATCTAGCTCCTCTATTTGAAGCCTTCGTTCCGCATGGGTGTCTTTGTTCGCTATTTGATAATAGTGCACTGTCTCTGTTGTCTTGGTTCGAGGAGGTTCCTGCAAGAATGATTGAATATTAGTTTTGTCATCGACAAGTTTCATAGCATTATCTTGAGTCTTAGAGGTTTTGACTGAGTCCCGTGCTTGGACTGTTACTGCATCGTCTCCTGTATGAAGTGTTATCTCTCCTATGCCTACATTAATAATGGTTCTGGCAGTTGCTAAAAAGGGTCATCCTAAAATTAAAGGTACCTCGTTATCCTCATCCATATCTTAGACGACAAAGTCTACAGGGTAAATAAATTTATCAATTTTAACGAGAACATCTTCAATAATACCTTTAAAAAATCTAACTATTTTGTCAGCCAATTGTATGCTCATCCTAGTCTATTTGGGTTTATCGAGACCTAGTCATTTAAACATTTTATACGGCATAACATTTATACTTGCCCCTAGATCAGCTAAAGCATTATTCACAGATAAACTGCCACTTAAGCAAGGAATTGTAAAACTCCCTGGATCTTTCAATTTGTTAGGTAGCTTATTCTTTAGAATAGCTGAGAAGACTGCATTGAGTTCCACATGCAATGTAGCGTCTAATTCTCTTTTATTGCTCAAAAGTTCCTTCAAGAATTTTGCTGAGTTGGGCATCTGCGACAGATTTCAATAAAGGTAAGTTAATATGTAATTTCTTTAAGAGTTTGACAAACTTACGGAATTGTTCTTCTGTTCTGTCTTTCGTCATCACTTTAGAATATGGCACACGAGGTTCATAATTCGTACTTACCTATTTAGGATCATCATCATTTACCTCTTCTCGACCTTTGTTCATCGCATTGTCTTGCTGTAATTCTGGCTCTGGTGCAATGAATCCTTCCTTATTTTGAGTACTAATTGCATTGAGGTGTTCCCTCGGATTAGGTTCAGTATTACTTGGTAAGCTACCTTGTGGTCGTTCGGAGGTTAGTTTGGATAACTGGCCTATCTGAGTTTTGAGTCCTTGGATCGATGCTTGTTGATTCTTAAGTGCTGTCTCGGTATTTTGGAAACGGGTTTCTAACACCGAAATGAATTTAGAAAGCATCTCTTCAAGGTTTGGTTTCTTCTCTTGTTGATAAGGTGGCTGTTGAAAACCCTGAGGATTTTGTGGCCTTTGATTCCCTTGACCACCCCAGGAGAGATTTGGGTGGTTCCTCCAACCTGCATTATAAGTATTACTGTATAGGTTATTTTGAGATTGGAAGTTATTATTACGCATATAGTTGACTTGTTCTTCTTCGGATGTAGGATTGAAGGATTGGTATTCTGTATGCACACCTCTGCCACTTGAGTCACACCTCATTACTGGATGTACCTGCGTAGAACCAAGTAAACCGTCAATCTTTTTATTGAGAAGTTCTACCTGATTAGAGAGCACGATGACTGAATCGATGTTATAAACGCCGACTATTTTCGTTGGATTTGTCCTCATAACTTGCCACTGATAGTTATTCAATGACATCTCCTCTATAAATTCATAAGCATCTTCCGGTGTTTTATTGTTGATGGTTCTGCCAGCAGTTGCATCAACCATTTGCCGAGTCGAAGGATTCAGACCATTGTGGAATGTTTGTACTTGAAGCCAAAGCGGTAACCCATGGTGAGGGAACCTTCTCAGTAAGCCCTTGTATCTCTCCCATGCATTGTAGAGTGTTTCTAAATCCATCTGCACAAAAGAAGAGATATCATTACATAATTTAGCCGTTTTAGCCGGTGAAAAATATTTTAGTAAAAATTTCTCAGTCATTTGTTCCCAAGTAGTGATAAACCCTCATGGTAACGAGTTCAACCACTGTTTAGCTTTGTTTCTCAATGAAAAGGGAAACAACCGAAGACGTATGGCATCATCAGAAACGCCATTGATTTTAAATGTATCGCAAAATTCCAGAAAGTTCGCTAAGTGAGCGTTGGGATCTTCATCCTGCAAACCATCAAACTGAACGAATTGTTGTATCATCTGAATAGTGTTAGGTTTTAGTTCAATAGTATTTGCAGCTACAGGAGGTCTAACTATGCTAGATTCAGTTCCTGTTAAAGAAGGTTTAGCGTAATCATACATAGTACGTGGAGCGGGATTTTGATTAGCTGCAACTGCGGGAGGTAGCTGATTGCCTTGGTTTCAGCCATCTCGCCGGTTGAGGGTCGAGTATCGTCTTCTCACTCGTTCTTCGTGTACCGTAAGCTTGCCTTATTTCTCTTTGATTTTTGCGAATTGTGCGATTGACTTCTTCGTCAAAAAGTAATGGTCCTGAAGGGTTTTTTCTAGTCATAAACTATAAAAACCTGCTAAGAGAAAAAATAAGTAAATTAATAAATAATAATAATAAACTAAAATTAAATTGCAAGAAAAATAAATGGCTAAAGTAATAAAAATTTAGCGTTCCTAATATTTTGAATCCCCGGCAACGGCGCCAAAAACTTGATCGCGTGATTCGTAACAAGTAATAAATATTTATAATGAAGATCAAACCTAGAATAACTATTATCACGACGAAAAGGCAAGCGCACCTATCGAACAATAGTATAGTAATGGCAAGACCGGGATATCGTACCCAAGGGAACCAAAAGTACTAGTAATAACTATCTTTTTATTATCTAGCCTAAGAATAAAAGGGTTTGTTTATTAAACTAATTATCTAAACTAATTAACTAATTTAATTAAAACCAAGAGAAAATTTGGAAAAAGACTTGAAGAAAAGAAATTGATAAAAACGACACCCAAGGAGGAATCCATCTAGATTTCACTTGTTAGCTGACTCTGAACCAGACGATTTATTCACTTGACTTGATCCGTGAGATTCCCTAACCTATGTTATTAGTCTCGAAATGATCCGTGAGATTCCCTAACCTATGTTATTATCCCTTTCGAGACTAATAACGTCTAACCCTCAGTTGAATTAATCGAAATTTCTTTCTTAATTAAAACTCCTAGGGAATCAAAAAATCACTCTATGGACTCCCATATTAGGTTTCACTCTAATCCGGTAAAATCTCATAACCCTATTTCTAGGCGTTCGATCAACTCCACTTAATTATGCCAAATCTACTCTTAAGCAGGGTCTATTCCTCCTCTGTATAAGCACATCAAATCATGAATTAATACCCAGAATATTCACTCAAGCATTAAGAACACATAATTATGAACAAATCTAGTATTTCTCATACAGTTCAGATAATAATAACAAGTTCCATCATAGGTTTTATCCCCCTTAGGTATCTAAGGGGTTTAGTTCATAATAAAATAAGAGCACATCTCAAAAGTATAAAAATAACAAAACATGAAGAAAACTCTAAAAACCCTGAAGGAAATCTGAGGGAGATCTTCAGTCTTGGAGTAGCTCCGACTTTTGGGATAGATCGTCTGGCTTTCTTCAAGTAATTCCTAGCGTGTGGTTCTGCCTTCCAGAAAAGTTCTGGAAGAGGCCCCCTTATTAGGTCACACTTAGGGTGTTTATATAGGCTTTGGATTAGCTTTCTTCCTCCCTAAGTATCCTTTTCCGTGTAAAATACAACTCTTTGAAAAAGGGACACGCCCGTGTGCTACGGCCATGTGACGTGATTTCTAGGCCGTGTTTGCTCCGTTAAATTGCACACGGTCGTGTGGGCTCAATGGCCAGGCCGTGTGAATCGTGTAAACTTGGTCGACACTCTCGAAGGCCACGGGCGTGTGAGATGCCCGTGTGGCAAGGCTTAGGCCGTGTCATCTTCTCGATTTGGTCCGTTTTGTCCCTTTTTTGCTCATTTCTGGCTCCTTTTGACTCTTGGTACTCTCCTGAGTACAAAACATGAAATAATCGGATTAAGAACACCAAAATCCACAAATCTAGTAATAAACATCCATAAATATGCTAAGTATTTGGGGTATAAATGTGTATAATTTGGCATTTATAAGTATTTAGGGTATAAATATGTATAATTTGGCGTTTATCACATAGCTAGGGTTTTGTTCAACTATCAAACTTGATGGTAGATGCATCCTAGCCTCGTTTTTAATGTTCTTTACATTTTTAAAGTTGTTATCAACCGATCTAGCCATTGCTACCATTTTTTTGAGCTACAGTTGATGTCTAGGGTTTGACCCATGTGTGACATGCATGTATTTTGATGCTTCATGGTAGGTTATGAAAGTTTGATGTGTGATGAACATCTTTTATTAAGTGGCTTTCAATGAAAACACCTAAAAGGGACTTGTTTGTAAAATATGTAAAAATGGGTGGTACAAATGTGATTTGATGAAAAATGTGGGCTGGTATAAGCATGATATAGGTTCAGCTAGGCTTGGGTAACAAAGAAAATGAGTACATTTCATTTTACGAACCTAAGGACTAATTTGTAAATATATGAAAGTTTAGGGGCAAAACTATAATTTTGCCAAAGATAGTTTTTGGGCTGATTTGAACAATATGGTAATTAAATGAGCTAGATTTGCCATTATAGATTAAGAAAAATGGAGTCCGAACCTAGACCGGGAAAAGAATAAGGTTGTGGACTAAATCAAATTAGTTAGCCATATTTTGTACTGAGGTAAGTTTATATGTAAATAATGCACTATTATGATCAATTTTTAATGCATTAATATTGTATGAATTGTATAATTGATTTGATGAACACATTCGACAAGTTCCGATAAGTGAGAGAAAATCTCATTTGAACCTTAGGAATAGAATAGGATACGAGTGACATGTCACTGGGACCCCATGTGATATATATAAATATGTGATCCAAGTGTTGGCCATGTACGTCCTACCAGTGGCTAGGTAGTTCGACATGTGTTGCGAATACCTGACAGCTTGTGTGAGTAGCCCGTATAGTTACGTCTTGACTGTCAGCTTGTGTAAGTAGACTATGATTAGCTCGAGAGCGAGCCTTTATGTGATACGAAGTATGAGGTAGCGTTGGCTACATATGTGGCACTTGTGTGCAAGGACTTTCCATGTATCTGTTTAGTATTCCAAGTGTTCAACGAGTATGTCAAAAACGAGAAAGAGTATGCTAAGTCATGAGATGGTACAGGTATATATGAAAAACTCATAAGAATGAGCTTGTTAAGTGATGAGCTTTTGGTAAGATTAGGAATGATAAAGTTATGCTTATGAAACTATGATGATAAATATGTGATTTAGGTTAAGTTAAATTGTATGATATTCATCCTAAATGTTGCTTAATATTGTTTATTATTGCATGTGAACTTACTAAGCTTTATGCTTACTCCCCTTCCTTTCCATTTTCTTAGAATATCGCCAAGCTAGCTCAGGAATCGAAGGACGTCAGAGCTCGAATTACACTATCAAATTAATTCTTTGGGTATTCATGATTTCATATTTTGAGTATGACATGTATAAGGGACTTGGTCTTTTTCTTTTCGTGTCATATTAATTTGGCCAAGTGTGTTGGCTTATAATGATTTGATGATTCATTTTGTATATGGCCATGAGATATGGCTTATATTGATTATTGGGTTGTAAGCCTATTTATACATGCATGCATGTGCCCATGCCCTTGAGATGTGGTTTGTGATTGTGTATATGATGGGTTATGTCATTGGTTATGAATGCTTATGGATTTAATTGAGATGTGTTGGTACGATGATAGCTAAGGTCCCAATGTGTAAAATGGAAGTAAACTTATAATTCTTAATGCATGAGAATTAACAGGCTTGGGCTTGACAGAGTGCGGTGTCTTGTGTATGTATTAGTTGATATGATATTATCATGATCATGACTTGTTTTATTGTGTCTAAGTACTCAATTATGCCATGTTAAGTGCCTTTAAGGTTATGTATGTGTTTGAGTATCTAAGGGTGGAAAATGGCTTGGAAAATAGCCTCAAAATTGTCCAGACTGTTAGACATACAGGCATGTGTCTAGGCCGTGTGAGACACACGGTCTGCGCTATGGGCGTGTGATCCGGTCGTCTATCCCCTGCACCTTAATTTTAATAATAGAATGCTCACTACTGAGTACACAGGTACGACACACAACCATATGTCTCGGCCGTGTGAGAGACACGGCCTTGTGACATGGTCGTGTGCCCTGGCCATGTGAAGTCTGCACCTATTTGGTGAAAAATTATGGAATTCAATCGTCCATACGGCTTAAGCACATGAGCATGTGCCTTGGCTGTGTGACATCATTTAGTAGATGACGTCATATACAGAGAGTTACACAAGCTGAGGACACGGGTGTATCCCAAGCCACACGGGCGTGTGTGATCACACGGCCTGCCTACATGGGCGTGTGACCCTCCAAAGCATGAAAATTTTCTAAGTGTTGTAAAATTTTTGAAAGTTTTCGGTTTAGTCTCGAACCACTCCCAATGTATGTTTTGGGCCTCGTAGGCTTGTAATAGGGAGGATACGAATGTACATGAAAAAAATTAGTTTGGATGGAAATTTATGTCTTGGTTCAGCATGATTGCTTGTGTATAAGTCCGGTAATGCCTTGTATCCTATTTCAGCGTTGAATACGGGTAAGGAGTGTTACACTCACGGCCAAGCCACATGCCCGTGTGCCAGGTTGTGTAACTTTTCAAAAGTGACCTTTCAAACCTACAGGGGACACATGGTCATGTCGCGTGGTCCTGCGTCACACACGGAACAAATACATGCTCACATCTTAGGCTGTGTGGACAGAAAATTGGCCAAAATCAAGCCATTTCCTTCACCCGTTTAAAACGTGCACCTAAATATCATTTGCACACTTGACCAATGCATCAAAAAATGTTTAAACATGCATAAAATTACCAATTTCAAATGGTCAAATTCCATTCAACCAATATGCCATATAGGCACCTCAAATGTAGACATACAAGTTACCTAAACATATACAGGTACTTAACACATTTCAATCATCAACCCTTAATTCATTTTCCATCTCAAAAACTCATCATAAATTGACCTATATCACTTCAACATAAACTTACCATATTTGACCACATTTAGACTATTACAAATAGTTAATATCTTCCTCAAAGCATGACTCCACATGGTCTCATTATAAACATAACAAATATGGTCATTCCAAACATGCATCAATTTAACCATATTAACAACCACCAACAAGCATCAATATACCATAAGTACCTCAAACCCAAAACAACATTACATGCCATAACATCAACTAAACATCAGAAATAAGTCCACCTATACATGCCATGATAACATAACCAGAACATCCAAATCTACTGATATAATCTCTGGATAGTATGATAGATCTTCGATGAGCTTCCAAACTGATCAAGCTTTTGATAATCTGTAAAGTAAGAGAAAGACGACTACATAAGCAATGAATGCTTAGTAAGCTTGTATAAACTTGAAACATAACTTATCACTTCAATACTATCATACGTAGATTAAACATGATTGAACATCAATACTTTAAACTTAACATAAACCTATTGAAGGCCACTCAACTCACAGTTGAGTATATTTATAAACATCACATACACCTTCCATTCATAACATAATAAGGTCTCATAGGTTGACTTACATATTTATCAACCTTCCTTTAAAACGATGAAACATTTCATTTACTTACTTACCATCCCATTTACTTAGCATAAGCTTAATTACATTATTAACTCACGAATTAGTGTATTCATTCATGACATAAGTAAACTCACATATAGCATAAGTAAATTTCTTCCTCACAAGTAAGTCTCTTAACTTAGCAAATCATTTTCTTTCATCACATTACATCTCAACTATGAACTTATCATTTCATTATCTATTCTCACCCATTTCATTTGCATAACATACAAGATATAAACATAACATTAATCATAGCTACAAGTTAGTGCATTTAAGCATAACTCTTTTAGAATCAACTACACAATAAACCATTTCATGAGAAATTACATACTTTGGTTCTTACTTCTGTTTCATGCACATAAGCATCTTTCGATTTGGTCACTTACTATTTCAATGCATCTCTGTAAAACTAACATAATATAATCCAAACAATAGCTTGGCACAAGCCTAATCATCATCAACAACACATGTTAATGCATCAATTCATAGTTCACTTGAATAACATAAGATAAGTCATTAAAAATGAATAACCTCACTAGAAATCATCAATTCCATGAACATAGTCATACTTTTATTTAACCTTTCCTTTTCATAGTTTACATAATATAAGTCATTTGAATACTTACCGTTCCTTCCATTTTCATGCCTATTGAACCACTTAGAATAAAATCAGATATGCGGGAAAGCTCACACCAAGTGTGCTAAAAATATAGTCGTAGCTCATACGAGTTGTAAAATGGGCCTGTTTACACAAGCTGATGGTTGGAATGTAAGTTACACGATGCTACTCACACAAGTTGATGAGTATCCACAACTAATGCTAGACCACAGCCATCGATAGGACATTCAGGACCAGCACCCAAAATATTGTAACCTGGGATTGCTTACACAAGCTGACGGTCGGAATGTAGCTACACGATGACGCTTACACAAGTTGATGAGTATTCGTAACTAATGTCGGAACTCAACCATTAGTAGGATATTCAGGACCAGCACCCAAAACATGGTAACACTAATGGCATGTCATTTGTATCCAATATATTCTAAAAGTTCAACCGGGGCTCAAATGTCCTTAAACGTCGTTGGATTTCCATCATCACTTTACTTGATAAATTGAATAATAACATATATATATTGATTCATTTACAATAGAATCACACATTAAACAATCAATTTAATCAACATTTAAGTGATTTTATTTCATACGAACTTACCTAGCTAAATTGCAAAAATGTCAAAGTACAAGGGCTTTTTGGTAATTTTCTATTCTCCTTGATTTTCCACTCGATCTTTATCTAAATTAATAATTTCATTCAATTTATTAATTTAGATAGTAAAACAATTTATTTATGCAATTTAGTCATTTTTTACAAAATTACCTCTAACATTTTACTTTTATTCAATTTAGTCACTGAGCCTAAAACATGCAAATTAACCATTTTTAATGCAAACCCATGTCAACTAAATATTCATGGCATCCAATGCAACCCAAATTTGTAATAATTTCACAATAAATCCTTGTATCTTTACTATTTCAACAATTTAGTCCTTAATCGGTAAATTCATCAAAATTACTTAACAAAATTACTTATAAATAACAACTCATACTTCAAATTCATCATTTAATATCTAAAAACACATAAATTCATCAATGGAAACATTCAATATATTTTAACAGTTTCAAAATCGAAGGTACGGGCAAGCTGGACCTAGTTGCAACGATTTCAAAAATAAAAAAATTAAAAGAAATAGGGCCAAAATCACATACCATGCTAGGTTCAAAGCTTGCCGAAAATTCAAGGCATAAAATGGTTTCCTTCCCTTAACAATGCGGTGAAGAAGACAAATTAAAAGATGATAAAAGCTTTTAGTTTTATTTAATTTAATTAAATTATCAAATTGCCATTTTAACATTGGTTAATAATTAAATAAAACACCAAATCCATGTCCATATTATTCCACTAACTCCTTAAATGGTTTAATTACCATTTAAGTCCCTTTACCTTTTATTCATTAAGCCATTTAATCACTAAAATCAAAAAGTGATCAAATTTTACATCTTTTGCAATTTAGTCCTTTTTAATTAATTAACTACCGAAACATTAAAATTTCTTAACCAAAATTTAGTACAACCTTAATAACACTCTCTAAATATTTATAAAAATATTTACGACTTAGTTTATAGAAAGGAGGTCCCGATACCTCATTTTCTAAAATCACTTGACTTTAAGGTCTTATGACTTGAACTTAATTAATCATTTATATAACATAAATTACCAAAGAAAAAACCCTCTTAAAACCATATTTGACTCGTAAATATTAAATAATAATATTTACGAACTTGTTTATTGAATTTGTGGCCCTGAAACCACTATTTTCGACACTATTGAAAAACGAGTTGTTACATTAATTATTAATTTGTTCTAAGAATTCTAATTGAACTCTTACCCTCTTAACTATAAATTCCACAAACCTTCTTCAACTATTCACATCACATTGACCAAGCACACCAACACCCACCATCGGCACACCATCAACCCCAACGCGCGCCAACTTGCTACTTTCCGCTGTAGCTCGTTCGTACCAACAACCCATTAGCTACTTCTTGTCGTCGCACCTGCCTGCTACCTGCACATTTGCACATGCACCAACCTACCCGTGCGCTCAGTAACTTACCAGCCTCAGCACAGCACACTGACGCCCAACAGCTCCCCAGCATCCGCATGGCACACGTGTGCCTTGCGGCAGGCTCCACACATTACTGTTGTCTTTGTCGCACCAAGCTACGCCTAGCACACATCTGCTCCTTTGCGGACTGCTGTTACCCTTGCCTTTACTCTGTGCGCCCTTCAATCACATTAAGCCATCAACCGATTACCCTATTAACCAACCCTAAATCAAAACCTCTTGCTTATAATTTTATTTGTTGAGTACTTAATTTTTATGCAAAGGTGTTAAAAGAAATTTCTCCTAAATTTGAAATTTATGTGGTTAATTAATTTTTCAATTTATTGAATTTTTAATATTTTATGCAAATTGAATTTTTGAGAAAAATTTATTTCCATCTTATGTTCAAGTTAGTCATGCCTCCCAAAGGAACTCGTGCCTTTGTCCAAATTGTCAAAGCATAAAACAAATTTCACTATGAAGAAGCCAAAGTGAGATAAAGTTTTCAAGAATCAAGCAATGCACCCTGGAAAAGGCTTTATGCTGAAAGAAAGCAACTACATTGATTTCATGGCACACAATGGACAAATTGCTGAAGCCCTCAATTGGGAATTGTTTTGTGAGAAAATACCTATTGCAGATGATGAACTAGTTTGTGAATTCTATGTAAATTTGACCTCAAGCGAATTAACTGAAGTTTTTTTTTCCGAGGAATCAAGGTACCAATAAGCTCAAATGCTATTAATGATTTCTTTGAATTACCTAATTTTGAAGATGACAAATATTCTTCCTTGATGAAAAATATTAAAGCTGAAAAACTGCGAGAAATTCTCGAGGAACTTACAGTTCTAGGTTCTAGGTGGACTGTGTCAAAGCATAGAATTCACACTTGTCGCAAAGAATATTTGACACCACCAGCGAAGGTATGGTTCTATATCATTCGGTTCAGCCTTATGTCGATTTCACATGGGACCACAATTTCATTAGAGCGAATGGTCTTGTTGTACTCAATTTTAATGACAAAGACCATTGATGTGAGAAAAATCATTCTAATAGAAATACGAAATTGTATCACTAGACATTCTGCCCAGCTTACTTTTCATTTACGATAACAATTTTGTGCTTGAAAGCTAGAATTCTTGCGAAGATAAAGAAAACAGGTTATAGCCAAGGCACAATCACAGATTGGGACCTTTACCGAATAGCCAAAGATTCTTTTTTGTAGTAACGAGTTGAAAAGAGCTGGAATATCGAAGAAGAAGATCCTACAGAGATCGAACCAATGCAATCAATTGAATTCCCTGATAAGGCATAACCAATGGAACCAGTAATCAAACCTGACATGGCAACCTTAATGCTTAGAAATCAATAGCCTTGCCCAGATCTTCGAGATGAGCTGTCAAAGTTGATTGACATAATGCAACATATGTAGTGGCAGCAACAAGCTTACAGGAGATATTTAAAAAAACTGGATGACTTAATTAGAAGCACTCTTACTAAAATATTCAATGACCCGTTTGTTTTTGTGCCTGAGTTTCTATATTTTATATTTGAACCATAGAGTCCACTATCGAAGAGGGAATGAAGTGATTCATGCAAAAACAAAGATGATGAAGTAAAAGATGAGTTAGATTCTGAGGGATCTGCAAGTAAATAAAAAGGGGAGATCTTTACGTTATGTTATTTTCTTTCCTAGGTTATTTTAGGATTAGGATCTATTAGGATTTTTATTTTTCGCATAATAAAACAAGAAATGGAAATCATGAATAAAAATGAACAAGTTTTAATATAAGAAGTGTGGCAATATATATACATGTTGAGGATTGGATTTAGAAAAAGCTTGGTACTTAAGTAGTCAAATTGACTCACCTCCTCTTTTCTAGAATCCTACTTAGTGTATAGTATTTATTAACTTCTAACAATGAGGACATTGTTCATCTTAAGTAGGGAGACCGAAAAATTGAAATTATTTCCTCTCAGAATAAAATTTTCTTTTAATTATGATTAGGTTATATTTTGTTAAAAAATATGAAATTTTGTTAAGTATGCTAAAATTCAGTATGAATAAAGTTATATTATTTCAATAAGTGTTATGCTAGCTTAATTATGACATAAATTTACTCTTAATAAAGTATGTAAATCGTACCATAAAATTTTAGTTCCTTAGGAAAGCTAGGCATGCATGAGAGTTTAAGTCTCTAGAATTGACTTAGTAATTTCTCGAGGCAAAATCCTAGGAAGCATGGAATGTTGAAAATGATTTAGGCAACTTTTGTTTGAACCGTTTGAGCCTTTCAAGCCAACCTTGATGAATTCTTATCCCTTGGAACCCAACTTTGAGACTATATGACCAAATTTTATTTTGAACCTTTGCAATATTTAGCCATCACTTCTCTCATAATTATCTTTAAATTGTCCCAAACACTAGATTCAGTACTATTCAGAATTTTCTTTAAAAATAAGTTTTGGGGAGTTGAAAAGAAGTATTAAATGCTTTAAAAAATTATAGTACATACAACAAATGCTCATAAAAAAAAGAGCATATGTACTGGAAAGAAATAGATGTACAAAGCATATGAAAGCAAAATAAGTTGGTGTATTGAAGGTAATTATTCTAAAGGTTCGATTCAAGATAAGTCTAGGGTTTTAAACTAAATTTATCTACCTTTTGCCTACCCCTAGCCTAGCCACGTTACAACCTATTTAAAAGACCTATTGATTCAAGTTTCTATGCTACCTACATTAGTGGAGAGAAATTTCTACGTTCAACATATAAAGGCATAAATTAAACTAAATGGTTGTATCTTAATCTTAATAAGGGAATAAAAACAAATTGGTAGGAATTCAACATGTCTTTATTGTAACACCCCTAACCCTTATCTGTCGCTAGAATAAGGTTATGTAGCATTACTGCAAAAAACATAACTTAAAACATTCAATCACATACATTACATGAATCGTATCTAAATTTATTCAAACACATGTATATCATCCCTATTTCTAGCACTCGAGGCCTTAGAAACACTTTAGAAATGATTAAGGACAAAATTAGAAACATTTAGAATTTTATAGAAAAAGATAGAAAATTTTACACTGCAGGGATCACACGGCTGAGACAAATGCCCGTGTCTCAGGTCATGCGGACATTTGAAGTAGGGACACAAGGCTGTGTCTCAGCACATGTTCGTGCCCGTGTAACTCTCTGACTTAGGTCACACGGCCAAGCCACATGCCCATGTGTCAGGCCGTGTAACTCTCGAAATGGCCTCACATGCTCATTTGCCAAGCCGTGTGCTAGGCCGTGTAACTGCCTAACTTGCAACCCTTTGAAACCTACAAGGGACACACGGCCATGTCGGATGGCCATGTGTCATGCACGGTTGAGACACATGCCCGTCCCTTTGGCTGTGTGGACGAGAAATAAGCCAATTTCAAGCCATTCTCTTCACCCTAAACAAACACACATTTACAAGCTATTTTGCATATATCACCAAGCCTTTAAAACATACCTAAACATTCTTAACAATAATTAAATCACTGATTCATTAATCCATACAACCAATATGCTAAAAGGCACCTCAATCACGAATCATCAAATCAACCAAAGCATAAACACATTTGGCATAAATCAACCACACACAACTACCTATATTCATGCCAAGCCATGGCACATTTAACCATATGCCAAACCACATCTAAACATACCAAATTGGTCTTTTAGAAACATACATTCAATTTACCATTTCAACATTAGCCATCAAAGCACCAAAATGCCAAAATGTCATCAACCATGTAACCATATATTTACAAGCCAAACATAACAACTAGATCATCAAACACAATTCACCTATACATGCCATTATAACCATGACTTAAAATATCAAAATCTATCGATTTAGTCGCTGGATAGTGTGATAGGTCTCCTACAAGCTTCCAAACCGAACAAGGTTTTGGTTATCCATAAAACATGGGAAATGAGATTATGTAAGCATATAATGCTTAGTAAGTTCTTATAACATAAAACACAGCTTGCCATTTTATTTCATAACTTTAAAATTTAACATGGCATAATCCAACTTTTAGCTTGGCACAAGCCTAAGCACCAACACTAACATGTTAGCATACTTGAACATAATTCATATGAATTTAACATGGATAACCATTAAACTTGAGCATAATTCAATTGGATTTACCATCCATCATAACACAACATATTTCCATGTAGCTCATCATTTCAATGTATTTCTACATACATGTCTTGGTTCATATTGAACACTTACCATATCCTTTCAAGTTCATGCCCATTGAACCATTAGAATATCATTGGATGCACAGAATAACTCACACGAAGAGTGTTAATCATATAATTGTAATATTTCTTATCATATATATAGTTGCTCACATGAGCTGTGAAATGGGTCTGCTCACACAAGCTATGGGTCAGAATATAAGCTACACGATGCTGGTCACAGGAGCTGTGGAGTATCCGTAACACATGCCAGACCTTAGCCACCGGTATGAGTTTCAAGACCAGCACCCGAAACATGTAAACCCTGATGACATGTTATTTGTATCCTACATATTCCTAAGGTTTAAACAGGGCTCAATAGAAATCGTAACATCATTGGATTTGCATCAATCATTTACATAACAATCCATAATTTACATGTAGCTCAAAAGATAACATTAAAACATTTCATAGTTACACGAACTTACCTTAACGATTAAGGCGTAAAAACGGAGTCTACTAATCCAAAGCTTTTCCTTTACCCTGATCTAAATTCGTACGAGGTCAATCTTGATCTAAATAAATAAGTTCAATCTATTTAATAACCATTCTATTCAATTCAATCCAAATTCATTTTTTACAAAATTACACTTTTGCCCCTATTGTTTTGATTTCATTATAATTAAGTCCTTAAGCTCGTAATTTAAAATTCATGCAATTTCATCCTTACCCAAGCTAGTCCAATTTCACATAGGTCCATATCAACTCATACAATTCATTATTTCACAATTTTCACCATGCATTTTACACATTTTACAACTAAATCCCTACTTGACATTTTCAACAAAATTCACTTTACAAAAGTTGTTTATCAATCAACAAATATTCATTTTCTTCTATCAAACAACAAAAACCACATGAATAAATTCATTGAAAAACCCTAACCTTTTAACAATTTTTCAAATTAGTCCCTAGGCTAGCTAGATTGAGTTAGAATGACTCCAAAAACGTAAAAATCATTAAAAACTAGATCAAAATTCACTCACATGCACAAAGTATTCTTGGCCGAACCTTCAAGCTCTTTTAATGGAGTTTCCTTATTCTAAATTAGGTGGTAGATGGACAACTTTGTTAACTTTGTTTTAATTATTTTACTATCATATATTTATTAATTTACAATTATAACATTATTACTAAACATTAAAATCACTTAATAATATGTACATAATTGTCCACCCATAATCAAAATGGTATAATTACCACATAAATCCCTTAAATAACTAATATCATAGCCCTTTAGTACCTTTAACTTGTAGAACTCAAATTTTGCACCTTTTGCAATTTAGTCCTTTTTACCAAATAAAGCATACAAACGATAAAATTTCTTAATGAATTTTTTTTACGACTTTGCTAATTTTCTGTAGACGCTAAAATAATAATAAAATAAATATTTTTACTTTAGGTTTATGCTCCCAAAACCACTGTTCTAATTTCACTGAAAACGGGCTATTACAACTTTCCCTTCTAAAGGAATTTTTGTCCCCGAAAATCTTACCAGAAAAGAGGTTCAGATATTGTTTTCTCATAACTTCTTCTAGTTCCCAAGTGGCATCTTCTAAACCTTGCCGTTGCTAAAGAACTTTCACTAATGATATGTTTATGTTTCTCAATTCTTTAACCTCTCGTGCTATAATTCTGTTTGGTTCTTCGTTGTACGATATATTAGGCTGAATCTCGACATCAACAGGTGAGATAACATGTGAAGGGTCTGATCGGTATCGTCGTAACATAGATACATGAAACACGTTATGTATCTTTTCTAACTTTGAAGGCAATGCCAATTTGTAAGCTACTGGTCTAATACTTTCAATAATCTCATACGGTCCAATATATCATGGATTTAGCTTTACTTTATGACCGAATCAAAGGACTTTCTTCCAGGGCGACACATTCAAGAACATTTTATAACTAACTTGGAATTCAATGCCTTTACGTTTTAAATCTGCATATGGTTTCTGTCGATTTGAAGCTGCTTTCAAACTGCCTTGAATAATTTTATCTTTTTCTTTGGTTTCTCGTATCAAATCAGCCCCATGAATCGTTTTCTCACTGAGCTCGATCCAATATAATGGAGTTCGGTACTTTCAACCATACAAAGCTTCATACAAAGCTATCTTTATACTCGACTGATAATTGTTGTTGTACATGAAGTCAACTAACGGTAGAAATTTCTCCCAGTTTCCTTTGAACTGTAACACACAACATCAAAACATGTCCTCGAGTATTTGAATCACTCGCTCAGACTGACCATCAGTTTGTGGATGAAATGCAATATTAAAATGCAAATGAATACTTAGAGTCTCATATAATTTGCTCCAGAATCGTGACGTAAACCGCGAATCTCTATCAGAAATAATAGAAATTGGTATACCATGCAATTTGACAATCTTAGCAACATATAACTCAGCTAATCTCTCAAGAGAATAATTCATACACACTGGAATAAAATGTGCGGACTTTGTCAGACAGTCAATAATAACCCAAGTTGCATCTTTCTTTCTCGAAGATAAAGGCAATCCCGATACAAAATCCATTGTGACGTGCTCAAATTTCCATTCCAGAATCATCACTGGTTGTAACAAATTAGAAGGTACCTGATGTTCATATTTAACTTGCTGACATACAAAACATCTCGATATGAAGTTAGAAATCTTTCGTTTCATACCCCGCCACCAGTACATTTGTTTCAAATCACCGTGCATTTTGTTGCTACCAGGATAAACAAACAAGCTATTATTATGAGGTTCTCATAAAATTTCCTGGACGAGAATTGAATTTCTTGAAACAAAAATTCTGCCTTTGAAGTAGAAACTATCATCAGATCAAATCTGAAAATCTGAATCAAGAGTCGACTCAATCTTTTTCTATTTAGCTATCAACACGTCATTACATTTCTGAGCCTCATAAATTTGTTGCAAAAACATCGTTCTAGCTTTCAACTCTGCTAAGACCAAACCATCATCAAACAACATCAATCGTGTGTTCAACGCTCGCAAAGCAAACAAAGATTTTCTACTCAAAGCATTAGTAGCTACATTTGCCTTGTCTGGATGGTAATCAATGATTAAATCATAGTCTTTCAATAGTTCGAGCCACTTGCGCTGTCTCAAATTCAAAATCTTTCTGCGACATTAAATACTTGAAACTTTTGTAATCTGTAAAGATATGACATTTTTCACCATATAAATGATGTCCCCAAATATTCAAAGCAAACACAACCTCTGCAAGCTCTAAATCATGCGTAAGATAATTCTTTTCGTGAGATTTCAACTGTCTAAGAGCATAAGCTATCACCTTGCCTTTCTGCATCAGGACACAGCCTAAACCATTTAAAGAAGCATCACTAAAAATCACAAATTCTTTACCAAACTCAGGCTGAACTAATGTCGGTGCCTCGGTTAACAATGCTTTCAACTGATTGAAACTTTGCTGGCATTTTTCTAACCACTCAAACTTAACATCTTTTAGTAATAATCTCATCACGTAGCAATCATCAAAAATACCTTAACAAACCTTCTATAATATCTAGCTAATCCCAGAAAACTTCTAACCTTAGATACATTTCTCGGAGGCTTCCAATAAAAAACTGCTAAAATTTTGCTCGGATTAACTCTGATGCCTTCGACTGATACAACATGTCCAAAAATTTGATTTCCCGAAGCCAAAATTTGAATTTTCTAGACTTAGTGAATAGTTTCTTTTCACGCAAACTTTGCAATACAATTCTCAAAATGCTCGGCATGCTCAAACTCATCCCATGGATAAATCAATATATATCAATGAATACCATGTCAAATTGGTCTAAATACAGTTTGAAAATTCTATTTGTCAAATCCATAAATACTGCAGGTGCATTAGTTAAACCAAATGGCATCACAAGAAATTCATAATGTCCGTACTTGGTCCTAATCACGATTTTCAACACGTCTGAGTCTTTAACTCGCAACTGATAATAACCAGAACGAATATCAATCTTTGAAAATACTGTTGCACCTTTCAATTGATCAAATAAATCATCAAAATGCGATAACGGATACTTGTTCTTGATTGTGACTTTATTGAGCTATCGATAGTCAATACATAATCGCATAGATCCATCATTTTTCTTAACAAATAGAACTGGTTCACCCCAAGGTGAGAAACTGGGTCGAGCAAAACCCCTATCTTCAACTCTTGCAACTACGCTTTCAATTCTTTTAACTCTATAAGAGCCATTCTGTAAGGAGCTATCGATATCAGAGACATTCCCGGTATTAACTCAATAGAAAACTAAACCTCTGAGATTGGTGGTAACCCAGGTAACTCCTCTAGAAACACATCTGGATACTCACATACCACTTGAATTGATTCTAGCTTCAACTCAGAAACTTTAGAATCAAATATATAAGCAAGATACACGTCACAACCTTTTCTAACATATGTTTGTGCTAACATAGCCAAAATAACATTATGCATACTATCCAGTCTAGCTGATTCAATCTAAAGTTTTTCACTGTTTTGACATTTTTACACAATAAGCTTTCATCTACAGTTTATAAAAACATCATACAGAGTCAGCCAATCCATACCCAAAATCATGTCAAACTTATCAAATGGAAACAGCATCAAATCGGTCAAAACTTTACAACCCCAAATCATCAAAGGGCAGCTTTTACAAACCTTATCAACCAGTACATACTGATCTAATGAGTTCGTTACTTTAACCACAAATTTAGTGAACTCAATAGATTTCTTACTTGAGACTAGATTTTTGGACACATATGAATGTGTTGATCCCGGATCAATCGAAGCAGTAACGTCAGTATCAAAGATAGAAAATGTATCAATAATAACATCTAACGCTGAAGCTTCCTCTTGTGCACGAATTGTGTAAGCTCTAGCCGGTGCTCGTGCTTTAGATCTCACAGCAGAGTCTTTTGTTCTAGTACGACTATTGCTCGTATTTCTAGGGTTCCAAGGTGGTCTACCTCTCGCAGTAGTGTTGCTCAGTTGAACAATTTAAGCCTTTTCTTTCACTGACCTCTCCGAACAATCTCTGAGAAAATGTTCAAATGAACCACATCTAAAACATGACCCGTTTTTCAATCTGCACTCGCCAAAGTGTTGTCTATTGCATTGTTGGTAATCAGGTCGGTTGTCCATGACACTACCCACACTTGTTACAGATGTAGCCTGAGGTTTTAGACTCACACGCTGTTTACCTCTATCTCAACTAGAATATTCCACTGAGGTTGTCGAACGATTATGATGTTCTTTTGATTTCTTCAATAATGACTGATATGACTTTCCAGTTAATCTCTTTCTCAAATCTCTAGCTTTATAATCAGTTTTTCTTTTTTCTTTGCTACGCTCTTCAGCTTTACGCCATCGGTCAACTAAAATGAAAAATTCTTTCAATTCAGGTATTCGGATTAAAAGCTTTATGTCTTCATTTAGCCTGTCTTCAAACTGTTTGCACGTGGTAACTTCGGTTGGTATGCACTCTTGGGCATACTTACTTAGTCTAACAAATTCTCTTTCATAATCGGACACTGTCATTTAACCCTGCTTAAGCTCAAGGAACTCTTTGCATTTTTGGTCAAGAAATCTCTAACTTACATACTTCATTCGGAACTCAGTTTGGAAGAATTCCCAATCTATACGCTCTCTTAGCATGACTGAAACCAAATTGCTCCACCATTTGACACACTTTTACGCACTCTATCAAAGTACAAGACAACTCGTCTAAAACCCTGATAGTATTTTCTAACAAAAAATCAGCCCTCTTTAGGTAATCTTTGATAGTAGCTCTAAATTCCTCAACCCCATATTTTCAGATTTTATCAACTGGCGGCTTACTCACTTGCATTGGTTCCAAACCTTAAGGAACTACGAGAACTGATTGGGGAACACGGGGGGCTGGAAGTCATTGAGCCATTAGGTTCATTATTATGAACTCATAAAACCATTCATTCATCATATGGAAGAAGGCTTGCTTAGCCCCTCCTCCCCAACCCTCAAATAATGGCCTAGTGTAACAGCCCATTTTTGGGTCAAATCAAAATAGTGGTTTCGGGACCCCAAATCCAAAGTAGAAATATTTGTTTTACTATTTCCTTAACATCTAGAGCATGATAGAATAATTGTGTAAAAATTTCATTAAGAAATTTTATCAATTGAGTACTTAATTTGACTAGAAGGACTAAACTGCAATAGGTGCAAAATTTGCATTTTCTAGGCTAAAGGTAGTAAATTGTTATGAAATTCTAAATTAAAGGTCTTTAAATGGTAATTATACCATTATATGATGGACAAAAATGGACATGGAGTAGGTAAATTTTCAAATTTTTAGCGAGGGGTAAATCGGTAATTTGGTATATAAAGCCAAAATAACTAAATAAAAGATGTCATCTTCTTCAATTTAGTCCCATGTAGCCAAAATTTTGGTGAAAACCATAGCTAGGGTTTTTTCCAAGCTTTCAAGCTTGATTGTAAGTCTATTCTTGTAACACCCCGTACCCGAGTCCGTCGCCGGAGTCGGACACGAGTGGTTTGCAGACTTAAATCACTTCTTTGCACAATCCATTTTAAATTTTCCAGGCAAGCTGGCTAACTGCGTCACTGTCACCTTAAAAATCATATCTTGAGTTTCACAACTCGAAAATCAGCTTCGTGATTTTTCCCTGAAACTAGACTCATATATGCATCTACAAATTTTTTTCTAGAATTTTTGGTCGGGCAAATTAGTACAGTTTATTAGTCAAAGTCTCCCATGTTACAGGGATTGACTACACTAAACTTTGCGCATTACGACTTGGATATCTCCCTGTACAGGGCTTCAATACTGATGTCGTTTGTTTCTCTAGAAACTAGACTCAAAAAGAAATCTATGCATATATGGCATGACTTCTAATTATCTCTGGTTAATTTATAATGAATTTCCAAAGTCGGAACAGGGAATCCAGAAACCGTTCTGGCCCTGTCTCACGAGAACCTGAATATCTCTTAACATACTGTCCATATGATCGTTTCGTTACTTTCCTATGAAAATAGATTCATCAAGGTTCGTTTACATAATTTATTCACTATTTAATTCCATTCCTACTTTTTTTAGTGATTTTTCACATCCACATCACTGCTGCTGCCAGCATCTGTTTTTTTAAGGTAAACTTTACCTATTTCATGATCCTCCATGGATCAACTAGAGTTTGTCATACATATTCCAAAAGTGATCAAGAATAACCCTTCCCATGGCTAACCGTTACCAACATTTCCATACCTCTCGACGGACAACATACAAAATGATTATAATGCTATGATCAAAGTATATTTAAGCCATTTTCGCATGGCTATCCAAATTTACACAAAATCGAAGGGTACATGACCAACAACAAAAGGGTAGTCCTATACATGCCATTTCAAAGTTCAACCAAAATTGTACCAAAAGGGGGCTTTCATAGTGTGGGAGACTTCGACTTCCAAAAATCCCGAGTTCGATAGCTGACGAGCCAAAATCTATAAAACAGAGAAACAAAGAAACGGAGTAAGCAATTTACGCTTAGTAAGTTTTGAGCAAGGGATTCCAGCACAACAAAAGTATAGCATTCATATAGCTAAACGGATAATTTCATATGCACAAATTTTCAATATCATACTTACTTCACATTACCAACCCTTATGTTCATACACAAAAGATCAACTTAGCCAAAGGCCGGTAGCTCATTTATCGACTGAGCGAATACAGATTTGTAAGGGATCAACTAATTCAAAGCACACACGAAACATACCTCATCGCTGGGATTTTACGAGCGTATTAATTTAAATTTTTACAGCAAGATCGCTCGTTCCCAAATCAAGCATCTTCGGGGTTTAGCCGGATATAACCACTCGCACAAGGCCTTCGGGTCTTAACCCGGATATGGTCACTAGCATAAATGCCTTCGGGACTTAACCCGGATATAGTCGCTAGCACAAATGTCTTCGGATCTTAGTCCGGATGTAGTCGCTTAGCACAAAAGCCTTCGGGACTTAGCCCGGATATCATTCGAGTAACCGTGCACATATATCAATAAATCATGACACATTCATATTTCATTTTCATTACCAAAGCTCAAACACAAGACACTTATCACATTTACAATTTCGGCTCAATAGCCACATATAAGAGCATGATTTTGATTTACTTAAGACATAATCTAATCGAATCATAATTTAAGTCCCATTACTCGAAAACTTACCTCGGATGTTGTCGAACGATTCCGATGGCTATTCGACCACTTTTTCCTTCCCTTTATCGGATTTAGTTCCCCTTTGCTCTTGAGCTTAATTTAACAAATAAATTGATTTAATCATTTGAGCATCGAAAAGAGGAACTCAAGGTACTTGGCCCACATATATTCATTAGACATTAAAGTCACATATGTACGGAATCATGAATCAAACTCAACACATTAGTTAATACTCTCCTTAGCCGAATTTTCTAAGTCAAGATAAAGCCTTCAATATGCTTACCTATGGCCGAACAACACATCAACCTATGTACTCATTCATGTGGCCGATTATGCATGTCTATGTTGAGGCCAATTATATACTCAATACCACACACAAATGGCATACCTTTTACTAACTAATGCATTACATATTATAACTCAATACGCATCCATCATGTACTCCATAACCGAAACACCATCATATGTAAATATATACCTTGAGATATTGTATATGTCATACCAATACGTCATGTGCAAACATATATATATATGTGCAAGAGTCGAATCTCAAAGTTGATTATAACTAAACATGAACATAAATCCAAAACACAAATCTTACCTACCATGCAATAAGCATAAATCATACTTATGGATATACCATGGCCGAATACATCACAATACCATACCATTTCAATTTTGGTCATGGTTAAACAAAGAACTTAATGTCTCACTAAAAAATGCTAAAAAGAAAATCCAAGAGTCATCAATCCACCATCACATGTATCATTAACAAGCTTCATATTTAGCATGCAATGGCATTAACACAAAATCCACCTAGGCCGAATATCATCCCTATGACATAGCAAAGATTTTAACCATGGGCTAATTAGAACTCAAGCTAGCAACTAAAAACATGCATGAATCTCATGGCACAACCTCAAACATACCTTAATCTAGATACAAGTATGGCCAAACCTCCTCCTAATCCTCTTCCAAACCAAACATGAAGCAAGAACTCCTTCCTCCTTCCTTAGAATTTTCGGCCAAAAGAAATGAATTCCTCCTTCCTTAGAATTTTTGGCCAAAAGAAATGAAAAAGGATGAACAAATTTTTTTTCTTTTCTTTAACTCACGGCAATGGGGGGGAACACTCACACACATTCTTTCTTTTTTTTCCATTTCTTTATTACCCATACTCCTTATTTTAGTTTTCCTAACATACCTCACTAACATAACATGTTTGTGACATGTTTCCACTCATAGCATGGCCGGCCACTACTAATTAGGGGGGAAATTTGACATGCAAGTCCTCCCTTTTTATTACATGACTATTTCAAAAGTGTCACACAAATCCTACTAACTGAATTCACATGCAATCGACTAAATCGAAGCTTGAAATTTTCACACATTCATAATTACATATTCTAGACAATAAATATCACATTCAAACATTTCGGTGACTCGGTTTAGCGGTCCCGAAACCACTTCCCGACTAGGGTCAATTTTGGGCTGTCACAACTCTCCCCCACTTAAGAAATTTTCATCCCCGAAAATCTTACCAGTAAATAAGTTTGGGTATCGTTCTTTCATGGCATTCTCGGTTTCCCAAGTAGCTTCTTCGACTCCGTGTTTGAGCCATAACACCTTTACTAACGGAACCCTTTTGTTTCGCAACTCTTTCACTTCACGAGCTAGGATACGAATCGGTTCTTCTTCATAACTCAAGTCAGATTGAATTTCCACTTCTGATGGATTAATCACGTGTGACGGATCGGATCTATAACGTCGAAGCATCGAAACATGAAAGACGTCGTGAATCTTTTCAAGTTCAGGGGGCAAAATCAATCTATACGCAACTGGACCAACTCATTCGGAGATTTCGTACGGCCCAATGAATCTTGGACTCAACTTGCCCTTACGGCCAAATCTGAGTACCTTTTTCCAAGGCGAAACTTTAAGAAACACTTTATCTCCCACCTGATATTCAATGTCTTTTCGTTTCAAATCCGCATACGATTTCTGACGATCTGTGGCTGCCTTCAGACTTTCACGGATTACCTTTACTTTCTGTTCGGCATCTTTAATCAAATCAACTCCGAAAATTTTACTTTCACCGAGCTCGGTCCAAAAAAATGGTGTACGGCATTTACGACCGTACAAAGCCTCGTAAGGTGCCATCTTAATACTTGATTGAAAACTATTGTTGTAAGCGAATTCAATCAAAGGTAAATACCGTTTCCATGAACTACTGAACTCGAGGATGCAACATCTTAACATATCCTCAAGTATTTGAATTATCCGCTCGGATTGACCATCGGTTTGGGGGTGAAAAGCAGTGTTAAAATGCAGCTTGGTACCCAAAGCTTCTTGCAATTTCTTCCAAAATCGTGAGGTGAATCTCGGATCTCTATCCGACACGATAGAAATAGGTACCCCGTGTAATCTCACAATCTGAGAAACGTACAATTCAACTAGTTTATCCAATGAAAAATCCGTACGCACGGGGATAAAGTGAGCCGACTTAGTCAGTTTATCAACAACAACCCAAATCGCATCCTTCTTACTTGCTGACAATGGCAGTCAGAACACAAAGTCCATTGTGACTCGATCCCATTTCCACTCGGGTATCATGATCGGCTGAAGTAATCCTAAAGGCACTTGATGTTCCGCTTTCACTTGTTGACATATTAAACATCTTGAAACAAAGTAGGAGACGTCTCGTTTCATACCATGCCACCAAAACCAACGTTTCAAATCGTTGTACATTTTCGTACTCCCCGGGTGAATTGACATTCGGCTACAATGGGCTTCATTCAGAATCATCGAAATGAGTTCTGAATTCCTTGGAACACACAAACGACTTCTGAACCTCAAACAATCATCATCATCAATTTGAAACTCCGATTCCTTGTTCGGAACACACTCAGCCCGTTTTGCAACAAATTCATCGTCGACTTTCTGAGCTTCACGAATTTGATGAATCAGTAATGGTTCGGCCTTTAATTCAGCTACTAACACATTGTCGGGTAGAACAGACAAGAGTACATTCATCGCTCGTAAAGCAAACAGTGATTTTCGGCTTAAGGCGTCCGCAACTACATTAGCCTTTCCCGGGTGATAGTCAATGACAAGCTCATAATCCTTTAACAACTCGAGCCAACGTCTTTGTCGCAGATTTAAGTCTCTTTGAGTCATCAAATATTTGAGACTTTTGTGATCCGAAAATACATGGCACTTTTCACCAAATAAGTAATGTCACCATATTTTTAAAGCGAATACGATGACAGCTAGTTCGAGATCATAGGTCGGATAATTTTTCTCATGTGGCTTTAATTTTCTCGACGCATAGGCCACAACTCGACCTTCTTGCATCAATACGCAACCTAACCCAAGTAGGGACGCATCACTATAAATGACAAACTCTTTGCCTGATTCGGGCTGCACTAGAATGGGAGCTTCGGTCAAATAAGTTTCAGTTGATCAAAACTTTTCTGACATTTTTCCGTCCATTCGAACTTAACATCTTTTTGAAGTAGCTTCGTCATCGGTGTGGCTATCATCGAGAAACCTTTTACAAACCGTCGGTAGTAACCGGCAAGTCCCAAAAAGCTCCGAACCTCAGTAATATTTCTCGGAGGCTTCCAGTTAGGTATGGCTAAAATTTTGTTCGGGTCAACTCGAATACCCGATGCGGATACCACGTGGCCCAAGAAGCTAACCTCTCTTACCCAGAACTCACACTTATTGAACTTAGCATATAACTGCTTATCCCGTAAAATTTGCAACACTAATCTCAGGTGCTTAGCATGTTCGGTCTCATCTCTTGAATAGACCAAGATGTCATCAATAAACACAACTACGAACCGATCCAAATACTATCTGAAGATCCGATTCATCAAGTCCATAAATACCGCAGGGGCATTAGTGAGCCCAAACAACATCACTAAGAACTCGTAGTGGCCGTATCTCATTCTGAAAGCAGTTTTGGGTATATCCGAATCTCGAATTCGCAACTGATAATAACCCGATCTCAAATCTATCTTTGAAAACACTGAGGCTCCCTTTAGTTGATCAAACAAATCATCAATACGCGGTATCGGATATTTATTCTTTATTGTCACTTTATTCAGCTGACGATAGTCGATGCACAACCTCATGGTTCCGTCCTTCTTCTTCACAAACAATACTGGTGCACCCCAAGGTGAGAAACTTGGTCGAGCGAAACCTCTATCAGTCAACTCTTGCAACTGAGCTTTCAACTCCTTTAACTTGGTTGGTGCCATACGATACGGAGCTATTGAAATTGGCGTAGTTCCAGGTACAAGCTCAATACCAAAATCTACCTCCCGAACAGGTGGTAAACCCGGTAATTCTTCAGGAAAAACATCCGGGTATTCACAAACCACCGGCACAGATTCGGGTTTCTTTTCTAATTCTTTGTCATCAAGTACATACGCAAGGTATGCTTCGCACCCTTTTCTTACATATTTCTGGGCCAACATTGAGGATTTTACAGCTGGCAACCCATCCAAGTCCGTAGACTCAACTCGGATCATCTCGTTATTTGCGCACCTCAAATCCATAGTCTTGCTTTTGCAATTCACAACCGCATCATGCACGGTCAACCAATCCAAACCAAGAATAACATCAAATTCATCAAACGGCAAAAGCATCAAGTCCGCCGGAAAACAGGAACTTCGAATCACTAGGGGACATTTCTTACACACTTTGTCGACAAGCACGTAACGACCCAAGGGATTTGACACCCGAATTACGAACTCAGTAGACTCAATAGGTAAAGTCTTACTGGATGCTAAGGTTTCGCATATATAAGAATGAGTAGATCCAGGGTCAATCAAAGCAATCACATTAGTATCAAAGAGAGTAAAAGTACCGGTAATAACATCTGGCGAGGAAGCATCCTCACGTGCGCGTATAGCATAAGCCCTAGCAGGAGCGCGAGCCTCGAATCTGGTCGTAGCATCTCTAGATCCTCTCTGACCACCACTAGCATTGCCCATATTTTTAGATGGTCTACCTCGAGCAGTGGTAGGACCCGGTTTCCCACTCTGATTTACATTCTGTTCAGACAACCTCGGGCAATCTTTAATGAAGTGGTCAACTGATCCGCACTTGTAACAGGAGCGGTCATGGAATCTACAACTCCCCGAATGCCATTTACCGCAATATTGACATTCCGTTCTGTCCCGACGATCATTTACAACACTGGCGACCGAAGTGACTCGTGTGCTCACAGGGGGTCGATCGCGATCTCGTCTAGAGAAACCCGAAGTGTCCCTAGACCGGCCTAAGTCATCTCTAAATTTCTTCGATGACTGTGGGAAGGGCTTCCCCGAAGACCTCTTACGAAACTCCTTTGCTCCCATATCAGCTTTTCTTTTCTCCATACTTAGCTCCTCGGCTTTACAAGCTTGCTCAACGAGTACCACAAATTCTCGGATTTCCAAGATGCCAACATACAGCTTTATATCATCATTTAGTCCATCCTCGAAACGTTTACACATCACAGCTTCTGAAGAAATGCATTCTCGCGCATATCGGCTAAGCCTCACAAATTTTCGTTCATAGTCGGTAACCGACATGGAACCTTGTTTGAGTTCAAGAAATTCCTTCCGTTTTTGGTCAATGAATCTCTGACTGATATACTTTTTCCGAAACTCAGTTTGGAAAAACTCCCAAGTTACTTGCTCTCTAGGCACAACAGAAGTCAACGTATTCCACCAATAGTAGGCAGAATCACGTAGCAAGGAGATGTACACTTTAGGCACTCATCGGGTGTGCAAGATAGCTCGTCGAGTACCCGGATAGTGTTGTCCAACCAAATTCAGCTTGCTCGGCATCATCGCTGTCCGTAGCTTTAAATTCAGTAGCCTCGTGTTTTCGGATTCTGTCAACTGGGGGCTTATTTGACCTTATTTGGTCAGTTGCCGGAGGTATTGTAGGTGCGGGGGTGGCATTAGTCGGGAATGGAGGTTGTGGAACAGCCGTATTAGTTCGAATGTATTGGTTGAACCAATCATTCATTACGCTATAGAAAGCTTGTCTAGCTTCGTCATTCGGATTACTAGCAATCGGTTAAGAGTCCGCCGGAGCTGTCCCTTGTGCGGGAGCAGGCGCCACACTCTCAAGATCATCAGCTACCGCTCGGTCGGGATCGGGATCCATTACTATAAATAAACACATTTTCAATCGTCAAAAATCACCACACTATCAAATAATCACAAAATGGCATGTATAGCTAGACCCAAACGTATTACGGTAGTCCTAGAATCGACTAAACCGTAGCTCTGATACCAATAAAATTGTAACACCCCGTATCCGAGTCCGTCGCCGGAGTCGGACACGAGGGGTTTGCAGACTTAAATCACTTCTTTGCACAATCCATTTTAAATTTTCCAGGCAAGCTGGCTAACTGCGTCACTGTCACCTTAAAAATCATATCTTGAGTTTCACAACTCGAAAATCAGCTTCGTGATTTTTCGCTGAAACTAGACTCATATATGCATCTACAAATTTTTTTCTAGAATTTTTGGTTGGACAAATTAGTACAGTTTATTAGTCAAATTCTCCCATGTTACAGGGATCGACTACACTTCCCTTTTCGCATTACGACTTGGATATCTCCCTGTACAGGGCTTCAATACTGATGTCGTTTGTTTCTATAGAAACTAGACTCAAAAAGGAATCTATGCATATATGGAATGACTTCTAATTATCTCTGGTTAATTTATAATGAATTTCCAAAGTCGGAACAGGTAATCCAGAAACCGTTCTGGCCCTGTCTCACGAGAACCCGAATATCTCTTAACATACTGTCCATATGATCGTTTCGTTACTTTCCTATGAAATAGATTCATCAAGGTTCGTTTACATAATTTATTCACTATTTAATTCCATTCCTACTATTTTTAGTGATTTTTCACCACATCACTGCTGCTGCCAGCATCTGTTTTTTTAAGGTAAACTTTACCTATTTCATGATCCTCCTTGGATCAACTAGAGTTTGTCATACATATTCCAAAAGTGATCAAGAATAACCCTTCCCATGGCTAACCGTTACCAACATTTCCATACCTCTCGACGAACAACATACAAAACGATTATAATGCTATGATCAAAGTATATTTAAGCCATTTTCGCATGGCTATCCAAATTTACACAAAACCGAAGGGTACATGACCAACAACAAAAGGGTAGTCCTATACATGCCATTTCAAAGTTCAACCAAAATTGTACCAAAAGGGGGCTTTCATAGTGTGGGAGACTTCGACTTCCAAAAATCCCGAGTCCGATAGCTGACGAGCCAAAATCTATAAAACAGAGAAACAAAGAAATGGAGTAAGCAATTTATGCTTAGTAAGTTTTGAGCAAGGGATTCCAGCACAACAAAAGTATAGCATTCATATAGCTAAACGGATAATTTCATATGCACAAATTTTCAATATCATACTTACTTCACATTACCAACCCTTATGTTCATACACAAAGATCAACTTAGCCAAAGGCCGGTAGCTCATTTATCGACTGAGCGAATACAGATTTGTAAGGGATCAACTAATTCAAAGCACACACGAAACATACCTCATCGCTGGGATTTTACGAGCGTATTAATTTAAATTTTTACAGCAAGATCGCTCGTTCCCAAATCAAGCATCTTCGGGGTTTAGCCGGATATAACCACTCGCACAAGGCCTTCGGGTCTTAACCCGGATATGGTCACTAGCATAAATGCCTTCGGGACTTAGCCCGGATATAGTCGCTAGCACAATGTCTTCGGATCTTAGTCCGGATGTAGTTGCTTAGCACAAAAGCCTTCGGGACTTAGCCCTGATATCATTCGAGTAACCATGCACATATATCAATAAATCATGACACATTCATATTTCATTTCATTACCAAAGCTCAAACACAAGACACTTATCACATTTACAATTTCGGCTCAATAGCCACATATAAGAGCATGATTTTGATTTACTTAAGACATAATCTAATCGAATCATAATTTAAGTCCCATTACTCGAAAACTTACCTCGGATGTTGTCGAACGATTCCGATGGCTATTCGACCACTTTTTCCTTCCCTTTATCGGATTTAGTTCCCCTTTGCTCTTGAGCTTAATTTAACAAATAAATTGATTTAATCATTTGAGCATCGAAAAGAGGAACTCAAGGTACTTGGCCCACATATATTCATTAGACATTAAAGTCACATATGTACGGAATCATGAATCAAACTCAACACATTAGTTAATACTCTCCTTAGCCGAATTTTCTAAGTCAAGATAAAGCCTTCAATATGCTTACCTATGGCCGAACAACACATCAACCTATGTACTCATTCATGTGGCCGATTATGCATGTCTATGTTGAGGCCAATTATATACTCAATACCACACACAAATGGCATACCTTTTACTAACTAATGCATTACATATTATAACTCAATACGCATCCATCATGTACTCCATAACCGAAACACCATCATATGTAAATATATACCTTGAGATATTGTATATGTCATACCAATACGTCATGTGCAAACATATATATATATGTGCAAGAGCCGAATCTCAAAGTTGATTATAACTAAACATGAACATAAATCCAAAACACAAATCTTACCTACCATGCAATAAGCATAAATCATACTTATGGATATACCATGGCCGAATACATCACAACACCATACCATTTCAATTTTGGTCATGGTTAAACAAAGAACTTAATGTCTCACTAAAAAATGCTAAAAAGAAAATCCAAGAGTCATCAATCCACCATCACATGTATCATTAACAAGCTTCATATTAGCATGCAATGGCATTAACACAAAATCCACCTAGGCCAAATATCATCCCCATGACATAGCAAAGATTTGAACCATGGGCTAATTAGAACTCAAGCTAGCAACTAAAAACATGCATGAATCTCATGGCACAACCTCAAACATACCTTAATCTAGATACAAGTATGGCCAAACCTCCTCCTAATCCTCTTCCAAACCAAACATGAAGCAAGAACTCCTTCTCCTTCCTTAGAATTTTCGGCCAAAAGAATGAATTCCTCTTTCCTTAGAATTTTCGGCCAAAAGAAATGAAAAAGGATGAACAATTTTTTTTCTTTTCTTTAACTCACGGCAATGGGGGGGAACACTCACACACATTCTTTTTTTTTCCATTTCTTTATTACCCATACTCCTTATTTATTTTTCCTAACATACCTCACTAACATAACTGTTTGTGACATGTTTCCACTCATAGCATGGCCGGCCACTACTAATTAGGGGGGAAATTTGACATGCAAGTCCTCCCTTTTTATTACATGCACTATTAGATCCTTATAGATTAGCCTATCACATTTCAAAAGTGTCACACAAATCCTACTAACTGAATTCACATGCAATCGACTAAATCGAAGCTTGAAATTTTCACACATTCATAATTACATATTCTAGACAATAAATATCACATTCAAACATTTCAGTGACTCGGTTTAGCGGTCCCGAAACCACTTCCCGACTAGGGTCAATTTTGGGTTGTCACAATTCTTGTCCCGTTTTAACAATTTTTACATTTTTGAGTTCGTTGTAACTTGATTTAGCTATTTCAAGGACTAATTTAAAGAAAGTTAAAGTTTAAAATTTTACCCATGTTGAATATGCTTGTATTTTGATGTTTGATGGTAGAAAAGCATTTTTGATGTTTGTTAAACAATTTTTGTAAAGTGATTTTCAGTAAAAATGTCAAATCGGGACTTATTTGTAAAAGTCTATAAAATGTATAGAAAAGTGAATAAATGAAAAATGTGGGCTGTTATGAGTACAAACAACAATTGGCTAGGCTTGGGTTGTGAAGAAATTGAATGAAATTCATTTTACGAGTCTAGGAACTAAATTGTAAAATGTTAAAAAGTTAGGGGAAAAATGTTAATTTGCCATAATATGTTTTTGGCTGAATTGAATAATGTGATGATTAAATAAGGTAAATGTGGTATTATAGATCAAGAAAAATGAAGTTAGGTCTAGATCGAGGGAAAACAAACTAATTGACGAATAGATCTTTTGGTCATTTTGTAACCAATGTAAGTTTGTATGTTAATTAAGCTTTACTCTAAATGTATTTTAAATGCTTTAATCTATGCATAAATTTAAATTGACCTTACTGACATATTTGACGATGATTTGGCAAGTGAGAAATCCCAACCGAACCTTAGGAATAGATTAGGATACAAGTGACATTACTAGGGTTTATGTTATGTGATCTGGGTGCTGGTCCTATACGTCTTACAAGTAGCTGAGTATACTGGCATATGTTGCGGTTACTTGACAACTTGTGTGAGCAGCACAGAGTAGCTACGTCTTGACTGACAGTTATGTGAGCAGGCCATTAATGGGTAGAGAGGAGCATATGTATATGAAAAGGTAGCAAGGCTACATTTGGCACCTTGTGTGCAGATTTCCCGAGTATCCGACATTATTATTCCGAGTGGTTCATTGGGTATGGCGAAGATGAGAATGAGTAGAAACCATTTGAGTGGTACAGATGTGCAAATATGATTGTTAATTCGTGAAACGAACTTAAGGATCGTGAGAATGAATGACTAATATGGAAACATATTATGTTATATTACTTGCATTTTTTTAAGTTAGCTTATTTTTCATCCTTACTAGTTATACTTTCTGTTTTATTTTCATGTTTTATATTCAAAGTACTCGGTTGGAGATTGCGGATTGATCACTATTCTTTTTTGGTACTGATATTTTTTTGGATTGATGTTAATTTATTTTGTTATTGTCATTAGATTTGGCCAATTATGGCTTGTAATGTGAAGGCTGATGGTATTAGTGTAACTTCGCTCATTTTGATTGAATTGGTTGTAAGCTATATATAATGTGATTTGGTTGGTAGAACATGATGTAGAAACATGTTGAGTGCGGATAATGAAATGACATGAATTGGTCTGTTTTGTTGATGTATTAGTGCCAGTGTGCTGTGAATTACCTTGAACTTGTTCATTTTAGTTAAATGAAGGTGACAATGGCTGAATAAACTTTATTTGTCATCAGGTAACACAAGCTGTGTCTAGCTGTGTGAACATGCTTGCCCATGATTGTTGTTGTGTCCCCTGCACCTTAATTTTGAGAACAGAATGCTTAGAATGAGCACACAAGCAGAGACACGGCATTGTCTCACATGTGTGGGACACAGCCTCAGGCACGAATGTGTGAGTCTGCACCTATTTATGTAAATTAATTAACCAACGACCTAGCACATGGCGTGTGACATGCGAGTGACCTCAATTTGTTCATGCTTTGTAAAATAGAGAGTTACACGGGTTAGGGATACGGGGTGTGTTGACCACACGGCTTGCCCACATGGGCATGTCCCAAACCACACAAGCGTGTGACCCTTGTGCATGGCAAAATTTTTCTAAAGTTTTGTAAATTTTCTTTAAAGTACTCAATTTAGTCCTGAACCACTTTCAAAGCATGTTTTGGGCTCGTAGGCTCGCTTTAGGACTTATGTTTGAATGCAAATGATTTTAATTTGGATGAAAGTTTATGACTCGGAATTGTATTTTTGCTTGTGATGTGAGTCCGATAATGCCTCGTATCTTGTTCTAGCATTGAATATGGATAAGGGGTGTTACACCTAGTGCCACCTATGCTGCTCCGTGAACTGAGGCTTGTGCATTACTTTCAACTTCATCGGAGCCAGCTTGGTTTGATGTCATTTCTATATGAAAGCATAGTTCAAAACATGTCAGGAGTTATCACACTATTAGAGGTTATATAATGGCATGTATTTCTAGACTCGTACGCGCTACATTTAGTTCGAGAATTAACTAAACCATAGACCTAATACCAATAAATATAACACCCCTAATCCATAATCCGTTGCCCGAAATATGGTTACGGAGCATTATCGCAAATGTAACTAAAAAATTTCAATCACATACATTTCATGAATCATATCTAAATTGATTCAAAACACATGTATATCATACCTATTTCAAGCCCTCAAGGCCTCAGAAACAGTTTAGAAATGATTCGGGGATAATTGGAAACATTTAGAATTTTATAGAAAAAGATAGAAAATTTTACCACTGTAGGGGTCAAACGGCCGTGTGGCCAGGCAGTGTGTCTCACACAACTAAGACACATGCCCATGTCTCAAGCTGTGTGGACATTAAAGTAGGGACACACAGCCGTGTCTCAGGCCGTGTCCATGCCCGTGTAACTCTTTGACTATGTCACATGGCCAAGCCGCATGCCCATGTCCCAGGATTGTGCTAGGCCATGTAACTACCTGACTCGCAATCCTTTGAAACCTATAGGGGACACACGGCTGAGACACACGCCCGTGTCTTTGGCCGTGTGACGAGAAATAAGCAATTTCACCCTAACAGACACAACCCACAAGCCATATTGTACATATCACCAAGCCTTTAAAAACATACCCTAAACATGATTAAACAATGACTAAACCATTGATCCATTAACCATACAACAATAGGCCAAAAGGCACTTCAAATCACAATATCAAAATCAACACAAAGCATAAACACATTTGGCATAAATCATCCACACAAAACTACCTATTTTCATTCCAAGCCATGGCACAATTAACCATATGCCAAACCACATCTAACATACCAAATTGTCTTTTAAAATCATTGCACTTGACTATTTCAACATTAGCTATCAAAGCACCCAAAATGTCAAAATTCATCAACCATCTTAACTCACATATTTACATGTCAAACACAACAACTAGATCAACAAAAACATAATTCACCTAAATACATGCCAATTATAACCATGACTCAAAACATTAAAATCTATCGATTTAGTCATTGGATAATATAATAGGTCTCCAACGAGCTTCCATCTGAAGAGGCTTCTGATTATCTATAAAACTTGGGAAAGGAGATTATGTAAGCATATAATGCTTAGTAAGTTTGTAACATAAACAACAACTTCCATTTTCATTTCACAACATTAAAAACTTAACATGGCATAATCCAACTTTTAGCTTGGCACAAGCCTACGCACCAACACAAACATGTTAGCATACTTAAACATAATTCATATGAATTTAACACGGATAACCATTAAACTTGAGCTTAATTCAATTGGATTTACCATCCATCATAACATAACATTTTTCTAATGTAGCTCATCATTTCAATGTATTTCATACATACATGTCTTGGTTCATATTGAACACTTACCATATTCTTTCAAGTTCATGCCCGTTGAACCGTTAGATATCATTGGATACGCCGGAATAAGCTCACACGAAGTGATGCTAATGGATGTAATCATAATCTTTCCTTTCATATATATAGTTGCTCACATGAGCTATGAAATAGGTATGCTCACACGAGCTATGGGGTTCAAATGCAAGATACACAGTGTCTTACACAGTTGTGGTATCCGCACACATGCGACCCTCAGCATCGGTAGGAGATTCAAACCAACACTCGAAACATGTAAACCACCATGACTGTCATTGTACCTACAATTCCTAAGGTTCAAACGGGGCTCGATAGACATCGTACATCGTGGATTTGCATCGATCATTACATACAATCCATAATTTACATATAGCTCAAAAGTAACATTAAAACATTTCATAATTACACGAACTTCCTGATGTGAGGTGTAGAAATAGAGTGACTAATCCGAATTTTTTCTTTGCTCATCTAAAGCCATACGAGGTCTATCTTGACTAATACTAAATTCAATTATTAATAACATTCCATTCAAT